>NW_025937713.1:0-87571 GCF_000764305.2 Hyalella azteca | reverse complement strand
TGCTGCAGTATAGGGCGTGTTGCAGCAGTTGTAGCTGCAGTTGCTGCAGTATAGGGCGTGTTGCAGCAGTTGTAGCTGCAGTATAGGGCGTGTTGCAGCAGTTGTAGCTGCAGTGTGCGGTAAGGTTGCTGCTGCCGCCGCTATTGATTGACCCAGTGCTGCGGTCAGCTGATCGCTTCTTGGCACGCAGCGTCGCTGCTGTTGTCCTTGTTGCTGTTCTTGTTGCTGTTCTTGTTGCTGTTTTCGTTGTTACTGTCACTATTGTTGTTTTGTGAGGTTATTTATCTCTTTACTGCTGTTGTTGCGTACTTTATATATTTACTTTTTATATATATTTTTAAATTATATATATTTTATATAATATATTTACTTTTTACTTTGTATATTTACTTTACTTTACAGGACTCCTTTTTTTACTTTATATATTTACTTTACTTTGAGTTAATGCTTCTCTCAAAGCATAAAACAAATTGGGAAGCTCGCAACTCAGGCTTTCTACCTGAAATTGAGTGTGTTACCCGGGCGTTCTGAGCGCGGTCAGTCGTGCGTCTTGTCGCATTCGAGCTATTTATGTGCCTCCAGGGAAGTATATGCAGAGAAATATGTCGTAGCTAAGTGATACTTATATGCCAAGTAATACTTCTAATCCAGATAACACCTGTCTCTTATACACATCTAGATGTGTANTAATCCAGATAACACGTCTGAGCTAAGTGATACTTTATATGCCAAGTAATACTTCTAATCCATATAACACGCCTGAGCTAAGTGATACTTTATATGCCAAGTAATACTTTTTATCCAGATAACATGTCTGAGCTAAGTGCTACTTCTAATTAAGCTGTGATGATTCTGACCAAAGTAATAAATCTAAGGAAATTTATACTTTTAGGCTAATTAGTACTACTTTTAAGTGAAGTTGTACCTATACGCGGCACAAAGAAGCAAAGTGAATGCTACTAATTCGTGAAATAATTGCACATGAAATGATGTGGAAAAGAATACCGGTCAAAGTGGAAAAGTCAAACCGGTCAAAGTGGGAAAAGTCAAACCGGTCAAAGTGGAAAAAGTCAAACCGGTCAAAGTGGAAAAGAATACCGGTCAAAGTGGAAAAGAATACCGGTCAAAGTGGAAAAGAATACCGGTCAAAGTGGAAAAGTCAAACCGGTCAAAGTGGAAAAGTTAAACCGGTCAAAGTGGAAAAAGTTAAACCGGTCAAAGTGGAAAAGAATACCGGTCAAAGTGGAAAAGAATACCGGTCAAAGTGGAAAAAAATACCGGTCAAAGTGGAAAAAAATACCGGTCAAAGTGGAAAAAGTGGATGCGGCTGACTCATGGTTGAACTAGTATAAGGTTGACCCATGACAAGCTCATTTTCGCGGATGTAGATTGTTGTTCGCATTAACCACGGAAATGCGATCAAACCAGTCAACCAATCCGTCATGGGAATGACGGGTTTGTTTACGTTTCTCGATCTACGTGACGTAACAAGAAAGCTGGACTGAAAGACGAAACTTATCGCCGGTCAACCTTACGTATAGGTATAGTTCAACCATACGGCTGACATACGTATGTACTCCAAGTGTCCTCTGCCGCACCTGTTGCACATTCGGGCCTGCGTAAAATTTTATTTGGGAATGGATGCCCTACTAAAAATTGAATTCGAGTGTGACGCTAAAATGGTTAAAGCATAGGACTCGGGCAGCACGCAAATTAGCCATTACGGCATGTCTGCTTTTTGTTCTATTTTCCGATTGCGGCAACATGACATGGTAGCATGAATATCTCCCTCTATTGATCTGCAGTGGAAGCAATGGAGGGGCAATTGAATGTAACGGAATTTAATTTTAAAGCTTGTTTCTATAACTCGTTGAAAGCAAGTGAACCCGAAACTTTTGGTAAATTGAGCGCGAGAAAAAACTTTTTTTCTTCCTACCGAAAAAATAATGTAAAAAGTATTCGGCATTTAACTAATGGTAAGCTGAAGGATAACAGTGTTGCAGAAACTTCTGCGATGAACGTTCTTATCTCAAAGCATTGAAAAATAGACCATAATTTAAAAAACAGCGTCAACATTTTTCGGTGGTGTAAATTGGTATGACAGCTTTCCACTTTATGCAACCGCTTTGGTGGGAATTTACAACCATAGAGAACGGTACTAACTAGCATAGCCAGTATGGCAGTGCCAGCGACATCAGTTATATAGTAGAAAGTTATTGAACGATATACAGTATCAGTTATACAGTAGAATTCAGTTATACAGTAGAATATCAGTTATACAGTAGAATATCAGTTATTCAGTAGAATTATTGGATCAGTTATACAGTAGAAAGTTATTGGACGATATACACTATCAGTTATACAGTAGAATTCTGTTATACAGTAGAATATCAGATATACAGTAGAGTATCAGTTATACAGTAGAATATCAGTTATACAGTAGAATATCAGTTATTCAGTGGAATTATTGGATCATTTATACAGTAGAATATCAGTTATACAGTAGAANATTGAACGATCTCCTCAGGTGCAGACTGCTGATATAACCACGCGCCAGTCGCAGGACTTGAACCCTGTACTAAAATACACTTAGTTTAACCCTTATACCACTGCAATACCTTGACATGTTGACTTTTCTTGAATTTTCACTGATGACGGTAATTTAGAATGAATTTTTTATTGCTTGTTGTACTATATAGGAACCTTACATGCTCGAAGTCTTTTTAATGTCACCACGTCGCGTATTATCTGAGCTGGGCAGCGCTACTTTGAAATGTAGCGGTCGCTACATGCTCTAAATGTAGCGGGCGCTACCGCTACCGCTACATGCTCTAATGTAGCGGCCGCTACGTGTAGCGCGCTACTGCCCACCTCCGCGTATTATATGAAGAAAATTATACAATTGAATATAATTATAATTGAATATAAAGAATATTATATAAGAAGTGAGCCAAAATATCTGAGTCTGCCCTCGTGCGCAGGGTACATGGGCTGTGGCTCGTCCCAGGCGCTGTCCTCTCTGGCCGCAGTGCACCTACACGGTAACTTATGTGTATACTTTATTCTCTTGTGTGTTTTGTTGTGTAGTGTTGTGTATTGTGCAGTGTATTATGCTGTGTCCTATGCTTGTGTTATGTTTTATCTTGTGTGTTCTGTTTTGCGTCGTGTGTCTTGGTGTCTTGTGGCGCAGTTATTGATGATGATATGCGTTATCGCTGCTACACGCCTGGTGCGGTGTAGCGGCGCTGCAGTTACCGCTGCTACACGCCTGGTGCGGTGTAGCAGCGCTGCAGTTACCGCTGCTACACGCCTGGTGCAGTGTAGCAGCGCTGCAGTTACCGCTGCTACACGCAGTTATCACTTATAAATGTTCGCTGCGTAGCAGTTCTTGGCGAAGTGACAGGCGCAGTTGCCGTCCCGCGTACGTGCGAAAGGCGGCACGTACACGTGTACGTAGATCTAACACATACACGTGTCATGAAACTATCACATTCCCTGGTGCACACACCTGACGAGTTAACGTGTATGTGTGACTAACACGCGCACATGTGCGGAGAACAGTTTCGTCCACTTATGGATATTGCTAGCACGTATACGAGGACCCTGAACTAGCACTTACACGGGTACTAGCAGTCTAGCACGTACACGTGTACTAACACGTACATGTGTAGGTTGAAATAGCACGTACGTAGGTACTACACTTGTAGGCTGAACTAGCACTTACACGGGTACTAGCACGTACATGTGTAGGTTGAACAAGCACTTACACGTATAGGCTGAACTAGCACACGGGTACTAGCATGTACTCGTGTAGGTTGAACTAGCACTTACACGTGTAAGTTGAACTAGCACTTGCCTGGAACTAACAAGCGCATTTGACATGAAAAAACTCATCACATGTATGACGCTCTAATGTGTTAACGTGTTCAGTTAATTCATCTTATTACCAAAACATCAGGGGGGACTTCTGACGTGTGTCTGTGCTTTTCAGAAGTCCTATGGGACATCGCGTTACTAGGGGATTGTTCCTGAGCGCCCCACCGCTGAGCCCGCGGTGACCGTATAGGTTTCAGTTGTGGGGTTAAACTATCATGTAGGTAGAGCAGTTGGGGTTCGAACTTATGCAGACAGGTTCCCTTACATTTCCCTTCTCTGTCTCTCTCGTGCGGGCGGCCGACGTCCCGTGTAAGCGACCTCTTGTTCGAGTGTCTTCATTTCTGTTGCTTTTCACCTGTCCCTCCTTGTCACTTGTCCCTCCTTGCCCTCCTTGTCACCTGTCCCTCGTCACCTGTCCCTCCTTGTCACCTGTCCCTCATTGTCACCTGTCCCTCATTGTCACCTGTCATTCCTTGTCACCTGTCCCTCCTTGTCACCTGTCCCTCCTTGTCACCTGTCCCTCCTTGTCTGCTGCAGCGCTCCGGCCAATTGAGGCCTTACGCCCCGTGTAGGATGATCGATTTTTCATTTAAAAATGTTATAATACAAAAATCATACATACCACCTCGTTGCGTTGGTGATGTTAAGCCTTGCGGTGCTAGATAGTTTGATAACTAAGCTAAACTTACATCATACATGTAACATCAAGACGTGCACATATCCCTAATACGTCTATATATTAATAATACGTACACGTATCCATAATACGTACATGTATCCCTAATACGTACACGTATCCCTAATACGTACACGTATCCCTAATACGTACACATATCCCTAATACGTACACATATCCCTAATACGTACACGTATCACTAATACGTACACGTATCCCTAATACGTACACGTATCCCTAATACGTACACGTATCCCTAATACGTACACGTATCCCTAATACGTACACATATCACTAATACGTACACGTATCCCTAATACGTACACATATCACTAATACGTACATATGGTCGCAGGCAAGACGCCGTTCATGGGTCTGGAGGAGCAGCTTCTCATGGAGGACCCTCAACACCAGCAGCTGGTGGACGCCCTCTCCCCCCTTCACCCTCATCACCACCACCCACCGCAGCATCACCCTCATCACCACCACCAGCTGAATACCTCACCCCTGGGGGGCGTGCCCCTCCCCCTCACCTCCCCCTCCAGGTCCAGCCCTCGCTCCCAGGCCTCGGACAACGGGGAGCGCTTCAGCCGCAAGGTCTTCGTCGGGGGCCTTCCTCCCGACATAGATGAGGGTGAGACCCGTGCCCACGTGCATTCTTGTGCTCACGTGCCCTTCTTGTGCTAACGTGCCCACGTGCCCTTCTTGTTCTGACGTGCCCTTCTTGTGCTGACGTACCCTTCTTGTCCTGACGTGCCCACGTGCCCTTCTTGTGCTGACGTGCCCACGTGCCCTTCTTGTGCTGACGTGCCCTTCTTGTGCTGACGTACCCTTCTTGTGCTGACGTGCCCTTCTTGTTCTGACGTGCCCACGTGCCCTTCTTGTGCTGACGTGCCCTTCTTGTGCTGACGTACCCTTCTTGTGCTGACGTGCCCTTCTTGTGCTGACGTGCCCTTCTTGTGCTGACGTGCCCACGTGCCCTTCTTGTTCTGACGTGCCCTTCTTGTGCTAATATGCCCACGTGCCCTTCTTGTGCCCACGTGCCCTTCTTGTGCTGACGTGCCCTTCTTGTGCTGACGTGCCCACGTGCCCTTCTTGTGCTGACGTGCCCTTCTTGTGCTGATGTGCCCACGTGCCCTTCTTGTTCTCACGTGCCCACGTGCCCCTCTTGTTCCCACGTGCCCCTCTTGTTCTGACGTGCCCACGTGCCCTTCTTGTTCTGACGTGCCCTTCTTGTGCTGACGTGCCCTTCTTGTTCTGACGTGCCCTTCTTGTGCTGACGTGCCCTTCTTGTTCTGTTGTGCCCTTCTTGTGCTGACGTGCCCTTCTTGTGCTGACGTGCCCTTCTTGTGCTGTCGTGCCCNTATATTCATCGCAAGTTCTGTTTTGAGGTGTGTGCGTTATCAAAGTTATGTCACTCATCATTCGTATATATTGAATGAATATACGTAATGTTTCCTCAGCCCTCCTGGTTACTTAATCAGTTTAGTCTGTTTGTATTTAATGTGTTAGTACGCAATCTTTTAGTATATTTAATATGTTTAAAATGTGCCTCTTGTTACTTGATCAGTTTAATCTTTAATATTTAATGTGTTAGTACTCAATATTTTAGTAGTACTTGCTTTGTTTAAAATGTGCCTCTTGTTACTTGATCAGTTTAATATTTATATGTTAGTATTCAATATTTTAGTACCTACTCATTGTGGTTAAGATGTACCTCTCCCCGCCTCAGGACGAGAGCAGCGTGCAGCAGCTGATCGACACGTGCATCAAGGACGACGACAAGCTGTACTTGTGTGTGTCGTCGCCCACCATCAAGGACAAGCCCGTCCAGATCCGCCCCTGGCGCCTCTCTGACGCCGACTTTGTCTTGGACGCCTCGCTGCCTCTCGACCCCCGCAAGACCGTCTTCGTGGGCGGCGTCCCCCGTCCCCTCAAAGCCGGTGACTCTTGCGAGCTGGCGGGGCAATGGGAGGGCGCAGCACGCTATTGCTCCTGCATTTGTTTGGGAAATTATGTTATTGGGTATAAAAAACCGCGTAATCGTTCTTTGTATATGAATTTTTGTTGAAAAAACGACGTAATCGTTCTTTATATATGAATTGTTGTAAAAAAGAAACGACAAAAGTCCATCGTTGTTCATATATGAATTTTCTTCAGATACAAGAACAAAATCTAGTTCATGCAATGTAGAATATGCAAGATGTTCCTCGTCGTAGAGCTTGGTGACTGGCTGCTGTGCGCTATCTATATAAAGTATATAATTACTGTGTGTTGCGCGTGTCTCCGTGGCAATAAAGCAATTACGCAGTCATAGGTCTACTAGGTTCTATTATGACTAGTTCTTGACCAGGAAGGACAAGCGTCCCTTTGTTGACTTTATAATCTCTTAAACAAACGAATGATTGAAGATAGTTTAATTTCTGTGCTCAAGTGCAGAAAGAGAATTTAAATTTCGTGTCTCTAGCCATCAACATTTTGAATTTGTATTATTGATAGTAAGTGTATATTGGACGAGACAACGCAGGCAGATGCTATAAGTTCTAACACCTTCTTGATCCGACACACTTTCTTGGATGGTGTAGTGCATTTGTCGCTAAACGCAGCGACTGGAACTTTTCTCATATGAAGAAGGAATTCTATCTTATTAATAACTATTGGCACAACTCACATTATATTGAGGCCAGAAATATATTCGATTGACAGGATGCGAGATTTTCTGTATACTTTCTCTTTAGGGTTATTGGTGGTGAACCTAACTTTTTTTCACATTTAGAGTCATTGGTATTACTTAGATGATTGTACTGTTACATGTTAGATACGTAATCATGTTAGATACCTCCGCGATGTTTTCAGTGTTATCAGTGCCATGTGTGTTATCACTGTCGAGAACAATGATAAATTATATCAAAGTGTATCAGTGTGAGTTATACGAGTATGATACATTTTAGCTCTCTGATGATGGCTCGGAACTGAATATTATGTCATTGCTATGAATGATTTTTCTGAATATCAAGTGTGTCATGTCTATTAATGATAGTGTCATCACTACGGACAATAGTCTTATCATCACGGGTGATTGTCTTATCATTACTGACGATAGTCTTATCACTACGGATGATAGTCTTATCACTACGGATGATAGTCTTATCATTACGGATGATATTCTTATCATTACGGATGATTGTGCAGTGGAGCTGGCGATGATAATGGACCGGCTGTATACCAGATGTGCGACGAGTGTCAAGGCGCGCGCTGTGGCGGCAAGTTCGCTCCTTTCTTCTGCGCGAACGTGACGTGTCTGCAGTACTACTGCGAGCACTGCTGGCAGACCATCCACAGCCGACCTGGACGCGAGTTCCACAAGCCCCTAGTCAAGGAGGGGGCAGACCGGCCCAGGACCGTTCCCTTCCGGTGGTGTTAAGACCCCATAAACTAGGCACTTCAATACTATTTACCATACCAATGTTAACCCCTTGCCAATTAGGATCTTAAATAACCTGGCGCTTAGGGACATTAACAGCATCTCAGCTAGGGAATTAGAAAACCCGGCTGTTTTAAGCTTGACAAAACGGGATAACAGGGAGGTTAATAACCTGTAATGCATTAATTCCTGCAGCTAACAAAGTAGAAACCTTGCAATTAGCCACGTTACTACCCGGCAATTTGCGAAGTTAATGCCCAGGTAATAAAAAATGTGAATTCCCCTGCAATTACGTCCGTTCAAAATAACGCAAATGCTTCCCCGAGTTGAATTTCATGAACGTAAATAACAAGGTAATTTCCGTTGCACATGTTGCCAGCCCCTGAAGAAGGGTGCGACGACTGCTCCGTGGGGCTTCTCCTGGCTATGTCCAGACCATGGCGATGAGGCATAGAACGTAAAGGAGACTCCAGATGCCCTGGGACGAGTCAATAACCAAACTGTTGACCTCGAATTCCCTGAGCAGTTCAGTGGCTAAATCCTCCTCGTTCATTTAAGCCCCTTAGTTCCGGGCAGCTAGGCACCCAAGATATTAGACTGAAGTTTCGCATTCAGAATTGCGGTGTACTTAGAATCGACCGGCAGTTCACTGCTGTTCTGGGGCTCGCTACTAAACGAGGCCGAGTTAGGGTTTAGCGATAGGCAGCGGTAATTATTGTCTCCAAGTCAATTTTCTTACTTTTTAATGCTAGACGTACCCTATAGACTCATTTTAGAGTTCCACTGTGATCTTGGCTTTGAATTGCCTAAAGATTTGGTTATTTTTTCATTGGGGGCTTGGTTAACAGTTACCCTAGACCTAGGGACTGGGTTTATTTTATGAACTATGCTAAATATCTCCCTAGAGACACGAGGGCTCTCATTTTTCTCAGACATAACGCTGAATTATTGTTACAAATAGTGTGCCCGAAGTCTCGTCAGGAAAGCAGCGCTTTTAATTTCGTCCACATCTTCCTGCACGGCAACGTCGGCTTGTAACAATCATACCTCGTTACTCTGAGCAGCGTTACTCTTTTAGTTACAATCAGTGCAATGAGTGTCACTAGAAAAGAGCAGCCATGTAATGAGAATGTTGATGTCGCCCTGAACTGCAATGCATTTGTCGAGCTAGTAACTGGTGTCTTTCGGCGTTAGGGAGTAAAGGTGACAGAGCTTTATGCATGCGATTCGCAAAGCTTGCCACTATTTCAGAGTTTCTGGAATATCATCGTTTTTATCCGTGCAATTTATAAGTTTTTAGAATATATCCGTATTGCGTCGACGGATCGCACGCTCTTGGGCCGTCAATAACTCCTCATTATTTCCCTAACATCTAACAATTAACCTAATACCTAATAATTACCGTAGTACGAACTACAAGTTTTGTCCACTGTAACGAGTAGTGCGGGTCGTGGTGGGGATGTCCACCGTGGGGCATGGAGCCCCCGCACCTAGCACCGGGGATCATGTAGTCTTGGGTGCCATGTGTTAGCCTCTATAGGCCCCTTCCCTGCTCCCCTTTCCGTGCATTATTTAACCCTAGATTATTTGCAGCGCTAGTTGCCTTTCTTGTTGTATAGTTTCTATTATTTTTTTATGGCAAGCGTGGATATTTTTTAACTGTTATTCGGATGTTGTTTCTTGTGAGGAAGAAGCGTTGTTAACTCGTAAGGTACCCTCGTTTTTAACTCCTATTGCGTAGCGCTATTTTCACGATCTATTTAAATAGATATCTTTCTAAACGCTTAACACTATTTATAGACGTGGTTGACTAGTTTAATTCTAAGGCCTTAATGAGGCATAAAATTTTCTATTAACGGATGACGAGGATCCTGTGGATCGTCAGGCTGCAGTCGTGCATTTGTGGGACCTCATCACCTTCAGACTTCGGGGGGCGGTTACCAAGTACTCGTCATAATAAGTAATAACATTGATCTTAATAGGCATTCTTATTGAGGCTTTTTTGTTTTAACATCTAATTAATGCTCAGACTGCGCCGCGCCCTGCTTCGGCTTGCTGCGGCCATTACTTCGTGCGTCTGTGTTATTCGCGGGCTAATTTTGTGACCAAACCTCAAACGAATTCATGAACTAGTGCAATGTAATGGTACTTTGACCTGCTCGTAGTTCTGAAGACACCAAAGTCATTTGATGGTCGTGCGTTGTATGATGGTTGTACGTACGATACGCTGGGGTGTATGGTTACCCAAGCGGTGCCGCGCCTTCTGCCCAAGTTGTTGTACCGGCACCGCGCCGACATGCCAAGTTTCTGCACGGCGACGACATGCCAAGTTGTATCGGCACAGCGACGACAGGCCAAGTTGTACCGGTACGGCGACGACATGCCAAGTTGTATCGGCACAGCGACGACATGCCAAGCTGTCATACCGGCACGGCCCCATCAAGCCAAATTGTACTGGCACAGCCGGCACCGTGTGCCCAAGTTGTCGTACCTGCGCGGCGCAGCCTGCCCAAGTTGTCGTACCGGCCCGGCACCGTCTGCCCAAGTTGTCGTACCGGCCCGGCTCCGTCTGCTCAAGTTGTCGTACCACAAACAACTTCGGAGCGCCGGTCACTTGTGTGACATCGTACGTATTTTGCAGAGTCGAGTCAGCCCCCGGCACCAAAGATGTCAAGCTCTCGATTTAAGTGAAGTGGTTCAGGCTTAGACGGAATGTTAGTGAAGTTCTAACTTTTGCTTTGAGCCTCGCGGCGAGCCAGAGATTGTTTTCAAGCTTCATCTCAGCATTCGAGCTGCATCAGATCTCTATGGAATATCACCTACATGAACTAGAGAGTCTGCATCTAGGAAATTCACTTGGAAGCATCTGTCATTTGGATCAATGGATGCTTCCATCATGTGCATCAGATGATGCCAACAGTCTTAACTCGAAGCTGTAGAAGACTCGTCTCTGGTTTGCCTAGACCTTTCAAGCGTTTCTTTCTAACGCTTCCTATAAATAAATATATACCGTGCGTGCTTAGGTCTTTCTTGACTCCTTTTTTCGTGCATAGATCTATTTTTTTTAATAGGTCCATTTTGATGAAGAGAAACCCTGGCCATTCTAGACTATAAGAAATGAATTTTAATATTCAAGCGAATAACTCTTTCACGAGAAAATTAGTGCAACCGTTTGTGTGACTTCCTTATCTAGTTTGTTGCTCTGTATATCTTTGTATATCTTTGCTCGCGTCCAGCCGTACGTTGCCGAGGAGCAGCTGTCGCTTAGAAGGTCGTCTCGGAAAGTGAAGTGTGCAATATTTTTTATGCTATTTTGTTGTTGGTTGTTGTGGCCGGTGCGGGGTCATGGCTTTTTTTAATTGTTTGTTTAAGTGTCGACTTTATCACAATTTATATTGCCGCATAATGTTTGTTTTTTTATTGGTTAGAACGCAACATCAGTTGAAAATTGATTTAGAACAGGTCAAGGTTTACTTTATAAACGCAGGTGAAGACATGAATGCAATTTTGAAACGGAAAGCTAATTTTTTCATTTATTGGTGCAGTTATTCAATATCCCTCAACTTGCTTCGTATTTTAATGTTAACATCACACATTTAGCTTTATATTAAAGGAACAAAATGACATGCATTCTTTCATAGTGCCGTAACTTGTATGTAATCGCAGTCGCTAAACCGAGAGTTGTTCTGACGTGTTTTGTTCGGTTAAAATTCAGTCAAACTACGTGTGATGTTCTCTGTACAGTATTTAGTTACGCGATTGAAAAATCAATGTCCAGGGGAGAAATGCGGTTGTTGAGAAGCGAGTTGACTTGCTATATCGTACAAATTTTTTAATAACCGTCGATATTCCAGCTCGATGCGATAATTTGCAGTCAATATTCGACAGTCAAAATATCTTATTTCACTTCTTAATGTCACGGATGGCGCGTACACATCGTGCGAGATAACTTTGCTGTATCCGATTTATTTAGCCCAACTTAATGTCAAATAAAACACGCTTTCTTTGTATCTTATATCAATAAATAAGATGGTTCTGGTTTTATACGGAGAGAAAACGTATTTTGTATCTGAAACTTCATTCGAAAAGTTCAATAAACGCAGATGTTATAATTGCCCAGCCTGGTAGTAGCAACTGGTAAAAAGTGTGTGGTAAGTCAGGTTGTCAGGGCACTAATAGCCACAGGTATTTCCCCTGACCATCGACGAAGATAAGTGTTATCTGTATATGATTGAGGGCTGCGTGGCGCTATTTAGCGTCATGAGTGATCTGTGATGCCAGTATTAAATGTTTGGCGCAGCGTTCTCATTTCTCTTGTGAGCGCTTCAGTGTCGGGGGCCATACTTTCAAAACTCGCTAAGTGAACGTAAATACTTACGCTCTATTTTCTTGTCTATGATTGGTGGATTTTACTTGAACGGCCGTCAATGATTGGCTGATGAACTTACGATCTCTTAACTTTTTTTGAAAGTATAGACCCGGGTGCGGTGCCGGAATAAAGACATGCGTCTCAGCGTCGCCTCTGCTGTATCACTTTCCTCGTTCGCTGTTCAGGCTGTCATATTAAAGCTCGAAATGCACAAGATTTCATGGTATATATTAGTAATAATCCATGATTGTACGTGCAATGGTAAAAAATTTTATTTTTTTCCCGGAATAAATAATGTCATCTGAAAAATTATTTCTGTGTGGATTGAAATTTTTGAGATAAAAATCTGTCAAGTTATGGAAATCGGTCACGTTTTGAGCATCAGGAATAAATTTACGAGAATATGACCAATAAAGATGAACAAATTGTTCTGCATATCACGATCTTGAGCCCAAGTGCGAGGCTGAGAAAGTGGTCTCTATTTTGGCCCGACGTTGGTGGTTGCCCACATGGAAGCGCTATATCTTAGCTCGCAATTTACGACTCCGTCTTGATCTAGCGTTAGGTAGGTAGTAACTTGCTTAGTCGTGGCGGTGAGGGCGTTTTTTTGCCCCTGGTGTATAGACAAAGCATAGTCCTTGGATACTTTTTGTGCAAGTACTTCACTTTGTCTGTTAGCGTTAGGTTCGCCCCCGTCTTTGCAATATAAGAGATGTTTAGTAGCATGCTCGTTTGATTGTGAGATGTCTAGTTCGCTGGTTTGTATTATAGTCTTTGCATTGGTCGTACCAGTCTCAGCTGTGGTACCATTCACTGTATCATCTGCAGTTGCAGCTGTAGTACGTCGTACCATCTGTCACTATTAATGCTCCTAACCTTTCTATATACATATTATATATATACATACTTTAGCTGCTATTAACAATAATATAACTATTTATTGATGACCTAATGGAAAGCATTCACTCTAGAATATGTTTGAACTTTGAATGTTTTTAAAACGTTTTGATAGTTTTTGTATGCGTATTATAAAGGGATTTTTTATGACCTACCGAGTAGCCTGTAACGTATTCGTCCGATTTTGCAATTTTTCATTGTGTTCTTGTTTGGGGAATGCAAGGTTGGAGGTGAGGGTGCAGGGGCGAGGGTGGAAGGGGAGGGAATGAGGGTAGGAGTTGAGGGAACGAGAGTGGGAGGTTCGGGAATGTGGGTGGGAGATGCAAAAAATGTGGAGGGGAGTTGAGGGAAAGAGGGTGGGAGGTGATGGATCAAGGGTGGAGTTGCCGGATACTCGAGAATAATTTCGCCGATCGAAAATTTTTGCCGTACTGATCTTCAATACGCCTTGAGCTGGGGCGGACGCTCCTGTGCAGGGTTGCCAGATTGTTTCCAAAATCGGCCCAAGTCCGCGTGCAAAAAAAGACTCAAAGAGGACAACAATTCGACATTTGATTGTAAATTTTTAGGTTACGATGCAAAAATTAATTTTTATTTTTTATGTTCTTTGTAAAATACAGCAAGGAAGTACCGCCTTCATATATTATTACCAAACAACGCCACTGGAAAAAAACTAAATCGTCGAAATTGGCCGGAAAAAGGACCCACTTGGCAACCTCTGCATGCCCATGTGTCCAATAATGTTCAGGACCAATAGTGAACCAAGGTACACGTTTTAAACTAGCTGGTTAGGTTGAAGAGTGGTACAGCGGAGGTTGGTTGACTCGGTTGAAATGTTATCTGAGTATCTGGATCTCCCGCGGGCAGTTTCAGTGGGACTATAGTTTTGTTGCGAGAATTCGATCGCGTGGTGCAGCGTGCGAGAGGGCGGGTAGTATGGGATGTTGTGTGTCGTAGCCTCACATTTCTCGAGGCCTTTTGTAAGATGTTTTGTAATGTGAGTAAACAATTTCATTCTATTGTGCTGGATAGGCGCGAGTGCGATTAATCTACGAGAAGACAAAAGCGGCGTGCTGCTATTGGGCACCACAACCCTTCTATTGTTGACCTTCTTCATGTTTCATGATCAATTAGACTGTCGACTTCAACGAGGTTATTCACGATCATTTTATGGATTTTCATATTGTAAACCCAGATACTCATTTAGGCCGTGCGGATGGCAAAGCAGGCTAGGTTCATGCGCGCTATGTACCAGCGATCGAGAATATTTCTATGATCAAGTTTCTAACATAATCCACAATTTCGGGATCATAACTTCGACGAAGATTGTCACGTACCATGATTGATCGAAAATAATGATCATCCAAGCGGGTCGGCACGTTAATATCGTAAAACATTGTTTCTATATTCGAAAGAACTCTGAATTTTTCCCTTGAATTTTATAAATTTCAAGAATGGTCAAGGTGAGCGGTGTTCAAGTTCGTCAAAGTGGCTTGTAAATAGAAAAAAAATATTGGTTAAAATTTATTAAATATTTACCATTAGCGAAATTACTTTCACACGAAGCCAATTTGTGAGGTCTTGACCAGCTTTTTATATTCAACTCTAAAAACCAACGGGCGCGAAGTTTTGCTCTGGAAAATTGTTTATAAATTTGTTTGTTCAAATGCTGTGATGTGCAGAACCAGCCCGGCTATGTTATTAGCAAGACAGCTCGCAACATCGCCATGGATCGTCGCCTAGTGTACTGATGCATAAAGTATCAGATATATACTGATACATAAAGATACTGATACATAAAGTCATCGATGATATTTGCACCTGAAGGCCTGGTAACAATAATAACCGTCAACAGATTAAAGGTTTATACGTTACGTCGCGATTAATTAGCATGGCGTCTAGCCTTCAAGAGGTCCGCCTTCTGGATACAGTGGAACGCTAACGCTTTTATCATGAATGTAAACGAATTTGGTATCAAGTGTGTAAGATTATATTTTTCATTGAATTTCTCGTTCGTGATTGGACAAAAAAATATTATTGTCTTTAAAGTAGTTTACGAGAAAACTGCATGCGGCTGTTACTGCACCCAGCTCCGCTGAGAACATTATTGATGGATTACAGATGCTGTTAAGCTTTGTTTTTATATATCTTTGATGAAACCAGCCAGCTGTCCTGTATTGCATATAGCGGCGCATATAATTCTGCCTTTTTCAACATTTATATTTTGAGTTCGGTAAGAGTATAAATTGAACGGGCAGTGGTCGGTCTACTTCTTTAAAAATCATTTTCGATGATTTCTTCTGAGGTATTTTTTGCCTAGGGAAACAAGGGAACTTGCGTCTTTACTTTTGCATCACCAGGCCGGCCGTCCGCCATTTGTTAACCGCTCCATACTTTCCAGAATTATGAAGCTGTTCAAGCTATTCTATATCAGTTCAGTGTCAACGAGGGGCGATATGGATTGGCTGGCTGTTCTTTGCAAGTGCCCAAGTGGTTTTTGATTCGTCGTGGCATTTCGTTCTGATGGCTGAATCATGGAGTCTTGGGAGTTGAATCGACGTGGAATTCAGGGTTGCTGCTTGAACAGTTTTGGCTTTGTGATTGCTATGGGGTTGACGGGGAATTGAACAAGGTTGATTTTACATAGCTGCATTGGTTGTTGGAACAGTTGAAGATGAGTCGGTCAACAGTTGAAAAGTTGGTGCACAGTAGAACACGTGTTGCTCAGTTGAGCCGGACTGGACCAAGTCGCCTACAGGAAGGCAGTAAGTCCGACTGTGACTGAGTCAAGTCGTGGTCTCTGCAAAAGAATAATCTAGTCATATGGAACCAATCTTATCGCACTGCGAGTGCTTTTCTCCAGAGGCTAATTTCAAGCGTGTTTTCTTCGTTAACGTTTCACCGCCAGTTAGAACCAGATTGTCCGGTGGATACAATGCTAATCTTACCTGGATTCTTGATTAATCTTTCACTATTAAAAAGTACCAATCGGTGGGGACGACGTAGTGCTATTGCTACCCGGACTGGCCAAGTGTGAGGGTTTAGGGTTGGTGTACACGTGTCAGCCTCCCGCCCTGCAATTCTGTCATTCTTCACTTCTACTTAATGCAATGAATGGACTTTCATGAGGGTTTTTCTATCATGTTTTGTCTTGACTCGCTGCTGTCCTGTACTTTCAAAAGAATAAATTGCTTTGTTTCACTCACTTTTATTGTCCTGGATCACTCGGTAGGTGATGAATGTTTCTACATTACCTATATTTGTAAGGGGTTACTAACGTATCTCACATGTTTAAATTATTACATAACAAATCTTGGGCTGACGGAATACTTGTTGATTTTTTTCTATGCATATGAGCTTTGGGCGAGAATTACATAAGGAAAATATTTTAAATGGAGATTTTTGTAATAATTGTTTTATATTAGTTGATGTTGGTAGATTTGCAGCCGGTTTATTGTAGCCTGAACGTTAACGAGCAACTCTTCGAGTTGCGTGGAAGATGTTGAAAGGGATACACGTTAGTGGCTAAGGGTACGCACACAGTAAAAGCAGGTTGCCAGCGTGCTGGTTACCTGCTTAGGCTGGCGCCTGAAATTGAAATAAATAGGCCTGGCGCTGGCCTATTCGTACAGGTTTTCACTGTGAACACCTACATTATTATCCTATGTTTATTCTTGTGGCAGGTTGGAGCAGGTTGCCCGCGCGGGCAAACCTGCTTTCACTGTGTGCGTAGCCTCACACTGTCCAATACCACCACATACAATACATGCCTTCCATGTACCAGCATGGTACATGGAAGGTAATGGTAATTATACAGCATGGAAGGTAATATACATCTATGTATAGGTAGCCACTGCTTACTCAGTATATAGTCTTCGTGGATTTGCTTATGCCTACATCCACACTTAGCCCTACACCGAGGAAACATTTCCAGACCTAACCTAACCTCATTGACTGCAGCGTGGTGGAAAAATATGAAAATATATTTTTTTCCGCGATTGAACTGTTACCGTAATGCGAAGAATTTTGCGAGGCTTCAGGAGAAGACTTAATTGAATGTTACTATATTTTTGAGTTGCATCCACGTCTCCGCACCGTAATTAACACAGGAATTAAATTATATTTTTATTTTACATAGATAATAGAACCACCATGTAGAATTGTAGATAATCTTTCACTGCCTCCCGAGAACAAATGTATGCTGCAAAAGTGTCATTAACACAACACATAATACACTCTGTAAAATAGATAATGCAAGGTCTCACCTCAACAACATGTGGGTAAAGGCAAAAGAGCATATGAGTGATTTGGAACTAATAAAGGTTTCTTCGCCCCGCCTTCATCAGATTCATACGCGGCTTGACTCGGATGGTAGTTAGGAACAATGAAACGTTGGAACAACGTTAACGTTGACCAAACGTTAATGTTGATCAACGTTGACCAAACGTTAATGTTGATCAACTTTGACCAAACGCTTACTGTGCCGCACCAATGTTCAAAATTATTTGCGTGCATTCATCAGTAAAGTTTTCGTATTAATAAGTAACATTCATACATATGATTTCCATCAGTTGAAATGCTAAAAATACGCCCCGAGACCTACCGAAGTTACTCTGCTTGCCCAAACTTATACAATGCGTTTCGTTTGCGGCGAAAAGAATCTTCTCATTTCGTCTGGCTGCAGAGAATCTTCTTAGCATAAAGTCTTGACTCTAGAAGGTCGTTAAACTATACCAAGCTTTTCTTTTTGCTTATTAAACTCTTTTTGGATATAAAAAACACAGAATGAGAAATGCATAAAAGAAATTAGTTTAATATTTTTATATTTATTTGATTATTTGACGTTGATTATTTTAAATCTACCGTCAGTTGAAAATATTTGATCAAAAGGCCAGTCTAGTCAAGAAAAGTACAAGAATCGGCGACAGGCCTATCCAGGCCTATTCTTTATACCGAAGAAGATACTACACTAAAAAAAAACAAAAAAATGAAGAATCAAGTCGTACCCAATTACTTGCGTTCACAACTCGTTCAGCTGACAGACGAATGCCAACTACTTTTTACAACACTCCTCTTTTACTTCACTTCTTGTTGTTTGTTTGTTACAAATCTTATAATCGATATTTAACTCACTTCTACCTTTCCAATCGATCTGAAATTTTGCACACTTGCGTAAAGTCGGAGACAATGCATGAATCAATTGACAAAATGAATAATTAATAAAAATTTCTATTATTCAAAAACGTAGAAAATATAATTTTTTAATATATAATGCTACAAATCTCATAATCCATATATGACACAATTTGACCTGTCTAATTGATCTGAAATTTTGCACAATTGCATAAAGTCAGAGACAATGCATGAATCAATTGATAGAATAAATAATTTCGAAAATTTACAAAATTTTGATATCTTAAATAATTTTTGAAAAATACTTTTTTTTTAATATATGAAAATAAAATTGGCAATTCATTGTACATGTGTAACATCCAAGACACTGTATTGTTCAGAAGTGTTGTCTTTAAAAAGTAATTTTTAAACGCATATTTTACAACTGCAACTACCTGCTCCTAATACCTACTACTGCTGATATATGGTACTTATTTTGCCCATACATGTAAACACTGCGTCCAGATTGTTGGCTTAGGAACATTGTGGAAAGTTGCAATCAATATTTTACGAACCTGTTATTACAAATTTTAGATGACGCTGAAGTCGGAAGGTTAAAAACTTGAAAATTTTTTGAGGAAAGTGAAATACAAATGTAAAATCAACAGTGACATATTATTTACACCTTACTGTATATTTAAGTGCTGAACGAGAGCACAATAAAACTGCGAATACAATAATTGCATTATTAGCAAACAATTGTCATTTATCGGATATATACTATAAGTATTTCCGAATTTTTAAAGTTCATAATTATTGAGCTGAAATGTATTGGTTTCCCGAATAAGTGACTGATAAACTGATGGTCCCTGGTCAAAGAAAGAACATGCTTTCATCTTGTAGTATATCTCTTGTGAATGGAAGCGACTGGAGTTTTCTTCTTATACATTCAATGTGAATACATCAGACGATTAAACGTCATTTATTATCGAAGGCAACATAGCTGACTGTCATTGAAGGTTGGAAGAATTCTGGCTAGGAACGAGAAGCTGCCCGAGGCATCTAATAATGCCACATTGTATGTTAGATTCTAGCCTTGCAACTGTGCTCCCTATTATTATTATATTAGAGTTTTTCACTAAATCCCATAAAAACTTGGCTTGCGTGCTTGCAAATACTGTGCTTGGCGTGCCCTTGCCTCAGGTTGGGGTAGCCCCACGCGTTTTGTGCTCCTCTTCTGGAAGTGTTTGAATCTAAATGAAACTTTGTATTTTATTGTTATTTGAAATATGAAGAGTTATTGTCTTCATAGAATCACGATTGGTAGTTAACGTTCTGTTTTACACTTGAATTGCCCAAAAATACATATATTTTATTATTACTTCTGCCAGTTTAGTATTAGAATATTTATTCACGGAATCACGAACGGGTGTTCTCGCATACGCTACAATATTCGAATATAATTTAACGTTTCCCTACTAATCACACGTGAAACTCGTCTATTTTCTTAATTTTTCTTATTTTCCAGCCGGTCAGAGGATTCGCCTTTTACAATATTTTAGTTTCTTAGAATCTGACTAAATAATTCGTAAATATTTTTTTTGTGCGACTGAAACCTAGAATCTCATTTAACTGTGATATTTTTTATTGTTTCATAGAACTGAGGAGATGACTATAGCCTTGATAGTTCAAACGTGATTGGTCAAAGTACCATGCCTTGCACATGGGCAAAATTTATGTCTTCAAAACTTGATCTATTATTCAGTGACTTGATTAAATAGGGAGTTTAATATGTTAAGTTAGTTTTGATATTTTTCTATTTTTATTACTGTTATTCTATCGGCAATCGCTTTAATTTCGTAAGGTTGGGTCCGCAGTGGTCAGTAACGGCACGTGAATAGGTTCTCGTATGAAAAGGTTTCGGCAAAATAGTACAAAGAGAGGGTTGTAATGAAACACATACATTTCATATTAAATTGAGAAATTCAAGTTCACATCCTACGTTAACAAAAATCGCTAGTACATGAAAAATGTAATTTGAACACATTTAAAATTGAGAACCTATCAGTTTACATCATTAAAATCATCTAATGTTACCGGAAAAATGCTGATGCATTGCAGTTCCGTTGAGCCGTACGACTGTTGTAAACGACCGTAACTCGCGCACCCGTTTACGGCCGTATGTTCAGCGACCGTACCGCGGCTGTCATGCGCATTGCAGCCGTATTCCAAGTGGCCGTACTGCAGCTGTAGCCGCGCGTCTCTCTTCACAGTTGCTCTTTCTTCATAACTGTCGTATCTCGTTGATATAGATGTCTCACAGTCAGTCTGGCCGTAGATTACTTGTAGGTTTACTGCGGTTGATTGTTGTGACCGTATTGTTTCTTCTGATGAGAACTGTGACCGTACCGATGACCGTACCGATGATAATTTCCCCGCCGTGCTCTGTAGTTGTCTCCGTGACTGCAGGTGTTATAATAGCTGCACAACTCGTGGCTTCTCGCGTTGTCTCACGACTGAGTCGCAGCCGTAGTGTTGATGTTGACCGTATAATATGTTGAAGTCGTAGCCGTCCATTGTATATGTTTGACGTGCTCACATGGTGACATGAATCGTAACTGCCTCGGCGAGTCTAAGTTTCTCGCAACCGTCCAAGTTCGGAGCGGAGAAACCGGCGTTCTAACGGCCGGCGGCCTTCGCAAAGTCCGCTGCAGACTGTGCTCGTGACCGTGACTTTCGTAGAACCAACCCTTGGCGCGAATTTTAAGGTCCTTATATACGCAGCAGCCGCGCACAGTTTTAAGCCTACTCCCTTGAAGTGACACCACACTCCTCGAATGGAATGTCCCTCGCGCTGAGCTGGCAACGTTCAATGTAAACTAAACTCCTTCCCACGCTCTCGAAACAACCGCGCCTCATAACAAAAACGAAGGAATGGAAACAGAATATATGATGTGACTATTTCACAAGTTCAATATATTTATTGAAATAGGTAACTGGCACAACGTAGGCGAAACCTATAGCACAGGCTCCGGTTGGTAGGAACTTCTCACAACGTACGCTCCCAGCCACTGACGATCGTGAAGCTGTGGGTGCACAAGAGGAATTCAATTTCAGTTATAAGTTAGATACAGTTATCGTTATAGTTATCAGTTATCGTTATAGTTATCGTTATCGTTATCAGTTATCGTATTCACTTAAACTAAGGCCTCTAAATCTAAGGAAGCGACCGGAACCGTGACCGGCTAGGTCGACTTCAACAACACAAGTGAAGACTAAGGCGCGACCGGCAGAAGTCGGCTACGCCGCTGCATGCTTATGGTCACGTCGCATGCACATGGGTTGCATCGTTTTAGACACCTCATACACTTGCTCTATCGCTTCGACCCGCATTCTTAACATCTATGCATAATACATGTTCAATATTACCTACTTTATGCAGACTTTGATTTGTGTTCATTTTGTGAGAGGGTTTTAATTTTCTTATCTCGATAAAAATAGTAGTTTATCATCCCTGTTGTTTGTAAACAAATGTTGTTAGTCCGTTTCATTTACATTTTAAGCGAAGCAAAGTTTATGAGGATATTTTTGGTCGAGTAACCCTTCCAAAAAGATTTTATTCCTGTAAATTCAGTTGTGGCGAAATAGGGTGCAAAAGTTTTGAGTTCAATTTTAAGTTCTAGATTAAAAATTATTAGACACTGCCATATTTCTCAAATGCCCAACCTGCAGACAGGGTAGATGGTAGTATTCAAATTATCCGTTTTTTTTTCGGCCGCGTGCCAAAGCTTGTACTCTCGGGAGTCAACATGTACTCTTTTGATCGTTTATGCGTGGATTGTAACCTCGTCACACGCAGTCTAACTCTTCCGCGTTATGATGTGGTTTGTACCCATATCACTAGCCTTTCTCAGCGGGATCTCGAGGCTCGTACCCTCGGTAGTAGTGATTGACTTTTATGCGTTTCAGCGAGGCTCGTACCCGCATCACTCGCTGCTTTACATCACGTTGAGACTCGTAGTCCTGTTATTATAATCCGATATCCTGGAGCTTTTGAACTTTCAATGAAGGATATTATCTATCTTAATCTATTGGAAGATTTTTGCGCCCTTGTATGAAGACTCCTGACTACTAGAAGATGATCAGTATACTACGAAAACTCGTCTTGTCTTCATTTGCTTCTCCTCTCAGCTAGCGCAAGGGCATGTCCAAAGCGTGGCAGTTTAACATTTTGCGTTGGAAGTCGATTCGAATATCTTCTGCGAAATCTTTACGCTATACTATAACAATTTTTTATTCGCAGAGGTGCTTCCGGTTGTACTAGTTTATGATAGTAATACGATTCTGTTACTGAATCTATATAATGCAAGCTTCAAATGAATAAAATTAAGAAATTGTCTACGGACCTCTCAGTATAATCATGAATAAATAAATAATAACAAATAAATATTACCTTAAGAATAAACAATTGTGATGTTTGTAGATTCAGGGAAAAGATTAGGAAAATGTGCAATGAGCTCCGTCATCAACTTAACAGTGACATGATTTGCAATGTTGGTCAACGATTAAACGGGTTCGACAGCGACAGGCAAGGCATTTCAGGGGAGCAACAGTTGTTGAATAATATAGTATATTGGTATTGAAGAATGTTATGGAAGAATGTTATAGTGCATGGTTATGTGAGAATATAGTAAACAGTTATCGAAGATTAGCGTAGTTAGGCAGAAGTTCTTAATTTATGCAGTTTTGATTGAAGACCAGAGCTTACTTTGTATCAAAAAATTTTTAAGGTAGAACAAAATTTTTTGCTGGTGCTTGGAGATAAAAAGGTAGGTTACCAAATGACATTTTAGTGGACTACGACGTTTCGAATATTAAATATTCATTATCAAGCAGGTGAAGAGTTATTGGTCTCGTTGGACGGGTGATGGTCTCGTTGTGGGCCTCCCTCACATTATTCTCTGGTTCTCTGTCTTGCAGATGGCATGTGCTCGTGATGTGCTCGTGAACTGAACTCCGGGCCTGCAAGCAAATTCTTGTTTACAACTTTTATGCGAAAAAAACTATCGACACCGAAATTCCAAATTTTCGAGCACGTCAAAACCGAACAGATGAATCTACATCAAGAGGTTGCGTCACCAGAATTTACTATGTAGATCAGATGAACAGCGGTCATAGGACAGACAAACGAGTCCTCCATTCAAATGTGCAAAACAACATCATCTGCAAAAAAGTAACTGAGCAAATAAAACTTTTGATTTACTACAGAAACAAAAAGATCAAGATATTAATCATGAAAAATGATTCATGTAAAAAGTCCAGACCGCTGCAAGAAACCAATGTTATTTACAAATTCTCCTGCTTGGAAGAAGGTTGTAGACTTCTCCAAAATGTAAATTACATAGGTTTGACCAGCACGACATTGAGCCGCAGACTCAAATGCCATCTGCAAGCTGGAGGACCAAAGAACCATATGCGGGAGGCCCACAACGAGACCATCACCCGTGCCACGTTGGAGGCCTGCACCAGCATCGTCATGCGGTGCCCCGACACTACGAGACTGTTGATAGCGGAGGCTCTCATCATTAAGGACGAGTCTCCTGCTATCAATTTGCAAACCGCCGGATTCGTCAGGACGCTAAAATTATTCTCGGATTAATTTAATTTTCGATTTTGAACCGTATTTACGATACTTTCTGTATGAACTTATGTCATTTTCAAATTTCAATTTAAAGCGTTGTAATAACTCTTCACCTGCTTGATAATGAATATTGGTATATTCGAAACATCGTATTCCAGTAAAATGTCATTTGGTAACCTGCTTCTTGATCTCCAAGCACCAGCAAGAAATTTTGTTCGACTTATTGAAAAAACAATAGGAAAATAATTAATAAATAGTATGCTCGTCAATCAAACAGTTATCGAAGAATATGTTATAGAGTTATTAGAAATATTACACGAGTTGTGAAGAATATTGTAAGATTTTTATTGTGCTATTGTGTTGATGATGACATTGAGTTGTTCTACTTAGATGAGCATGAATTATCTACTAATTGGAATAGATTTGGGTTATTGCAATAAATTGCTGCTGAATATCATTGAAGATCAAATCATCATTTGTTCGTTCTTGCTCTAATTACTAGACGGTCTAAGTTGCAGCTTTTGAAAGTCGTAATAAAAACTATTGAAAAAAGGGAGAATAATTTCGCATCACAAGACATTTTCTAAGCTTAAAGGTTACAAGAGCATATCCGCGGTTGACAAGCTTCAAAGGTATACCGGTTGACATGTTACAAGGGTATACCGGTTGACATGTTGCAAGGGCATATCGGTTGACAAACTCCAAAGGTATACCCTTTGACATGTTACAAGGGCATACCGATTAATTAATGTGTCACATTATTGTCTACCGGTTCGCGAATTCCACGGCATACCGGTTTACGAGTTGCGAGTGCAAACCGGTCCCTTTGGCGAACAATTTTCCATCGCGTGCAAGTAAAGAGATGAGAAAAAACATGCGAGGTAAAAAACTTAGTCAGGTCTACAGTTCAAGCGGGGCTGCACGCTGGAAGATAAGCAAGTCATACGGTCTATGCGCCACGAGGGTCTACAGAACATGTGGGTCTAATAATGAACCTAACAAGAAATTATTGTGAGATTGGATGGGCACTTAATTATATTATATTATGTTATATTATATTATGTTATATTATATTATTTTATATTATATTATATTACATTATATTATATTATACTATTTGTCGTAGGAAATGTGCGTATGACGGCTCTGGAACTTTATTAATAAATTCTGTTTGTACAAGATATAGCCTATTTGGTCTCTGTGAAACCTGCTTCAGAGTTTAAATTTGTTCTCAGTAACACCCGAATAAACGAGGAAAATTCTGGCAGAATTTATTCACATTCATCTAACAACGTCTGAACGAAANCGAGCACTCGTGGCCGTCACACGGGCACTTGTGGCTGTCACACGAGTATTCGTGGCCGTCACACGGGCACTTGTGGCCATCACACGAGTACTCGTGGCCGTCACACGGGCACTTGTGGCTGTCACACGAGTATTCGTGGCCGTCACACGGGCACTTGTGGCCATCACACGAGTACTCGTGGCCGTCACACGGGCACTTGTGGCTGTCACACGAGTACTCGTGGCCGTCACACGGGCATTAGTGCTCTTTACACGGGCATTCGCGGCCGTTGTCGCGATTGGTCTAGATGACGGTCTAGATTGAGGCCGTGACGGTCTAGATTGAGGACCAATTCATGTTTTCTCGAGGGCTAAAATTTTTCTGGAAGAAGTTGCATGATATTCGTCGTGTTAATTTCCGATGCCATATCGTAAAATTTCTCCATCGAATGATGAAAATTAAAATCAATATAATGAAGTGTTATTGTATTTTAAATAAAATATAGAGGCATTCCCTTTGAATTGTATCGTATCGTGACAACTGAAAAACTGGATTCGAATTTCAGCAACTCTTCTACATTTAGGCAATAAAATATCGCAAAACACTCTTAAATGCATGTTACACTGAATATAAATTATAACAATTCTATAAAACATTACTCTCTAACACAATATTGTCTAACACATTATTGTTCAACACATTATTGACTAACACATTAATGTCTGAAAAGAAATTGTGCGCAATTTTAGGCGAATAAATGGAGCATACAGAATGAAGAAATTGCATTCAATTCTGTACATTATTGCAACGAATCAAATTGTAAGCATGTGAATCTTGGATGTGACGATATAAATCTGCACACCACACATACATACGTAAACCATATGCACGATCAAACTAAAATTATATCCGAATGCTCAATTTCTTTTACCAGAAATCGAAGTGCTAAACCTATTCATACTCTTCACTCAAGCGGCGTTCGTCATCGTTTACTGATTATACAGTACAATAAGAGAATGGTTAGTGGTTACGAAAGTTGATGTTTTGGATTATAATCAAATAAGGGAAGAAGCGAAATAAGAAATTTCACTCAATTTACATATCGTGAATGGTGTTCAATGGACCAAAATATTGTACTAATTCATCAACGTTAATTAATAAGTATGTAAGAAATTACTTGTATAGGAAAAAGTTAAATTGAACTCAAGCGACACGAAAACGGTCATGTTCGCATCAACCTTGTTAATGAAATCGCCTCTGTACTTTTTATACATCTATTTTTTTGTTCAAAAATTTACTAAATATTTAGTCTACAATGTGACATGAATTTTCGGTGAACATATTGATTCACTACGCTTGAATATTTCCATCTGTGGTGCTCCATCAACTTGATATGAACAATGCAAGCGAGATCACAAACTTCCAAGATTTTTAAAATGGGAAATTCTTGTTTTTAATAATTCAAGGTTTAATACACATAGCTAGCTTTTGAAATGAATATGAGCGAAGAAATTAAATTAAAAAATTTCCACCATCATATTTTTTTATTGACCTCATCGCAGCTGATTTATATCACGTCAAGTATTATCCTGGCGGTTGCTTACTCCCACTATCAAGGTAATAAAGCAATTTTTTAGTGTTATTGGAGATATAATACTGGAAAAATTATAATGTAACCAAATGGGATACTCAAGAACATGAATCACTATGAAATTCACTAGCGTTTTGTTAGGCGTTAGTAGTCTTAATTAACTGACGTTATCGCTAATTTATTTCCACAGAGGTTCAGGTGCCAGCTGAAGAAATAAGGAGGCGGAGAGAAGCCTATGGTTACGGCGCCGTGGCCGATACAGCGCCCACGACTCCCCCGAAGCTTGAATGCCACCCGGGGGTCAACGACCCCCAGCTTCGGTCTCTTCCTCATTTGTACAAGTAATTGTCTAATGATTTATACCTACATAAACATAAACATCTTATTGATCTCTGGCCTGAGGTGCAATGCAAACAGATATTGTATATACGATAACTTCCACATTTGTACAAGTAATTGTCTAATGATTTATACCTACATAAACATAAAGATCTTATTGATCTCTGGCCTAAGGTACAATGCAAACAGATATTGTATATACGATAACTTCCTCATTTGTACAAGTAATTGTCTGATAAATTATGCCAGTATAAATATACTGTAGATATCGTATTAATCTCTGGCCTTAGGCGCACTACAAACAAGAACTTGTAAATGCGAAAACTCTGCCTTCATTTGTGCAAGCAATAGTTACTTCTTCGCTCCTCGGCTCACTTCTGGTTCACTTTGTGAAAAACGTGGAGATTTTCTATGAGTAAATGATCATGCATCTCTGTGAACCTGTGAACAAAAGCGTCAATGCATGGTACTTAATTCACATCCAATAAAATTAAATCAAATACGAGCTCGAATTATTGCTAAAAATGGGACTCAATTTTATGAGCCACCTGATCGGCCTTTGCACGAATTCAATTTAATGTTTTGTCTGCTACAAAATGGTAATGTTAAATTTCTGAGAACGATGGTGAATTTAGATTTATTTTTGATTTATCCTTCGTTGTTATTCCCAAATTAACCCGGAGCTGGAGTTAGGCGTGAAAGATTTTTCACTAGAGTCCAATTCAGGTAATGCTTTCTCTCAATTTAAATTTTAGTCTGGACTGGGTTTTAAATTTGTTCATCAATAATGTGCTTGCAGTCGTGATTATGAAGACCATAGTTGAAAGAAATCTCATTTTGTAATTCAAATAATCACTCTAGGTCTATTTTATGTTCAGTGAAGAGAAACAATATGTAATCTCGAAACAATTTTTTCAGGCATTTATTTTCATTATTTCATCACATTATAATGTGTTAAGGTTATTTATCTCACTTGTATTTGTCGAGTGGCATATTACCGAAAAAGCATAACACTTTATTTCGTGGCTCCTGATCCATCAGCCCAAAACATCTACCAAATAAAAGTGTCCATGACTGAGAAAATTACATGTAAAATTCTAATTTCAATCGAAAGGTACGTTAATTCGCAGAAATTTAACATGTTTCTATTTTTCTCAGATTAATATAATCTTACCTCCGTCGCAGACGTTTTGATTTGAAAAATACTCTCGTTTGAGGTTCGAAGAACGTAAATTTCTTTTTAGCAAATACTTGTCCGATTTAACGGAACAAGGTGAACGATCTAACCCTCCTCCTAATTCAGATCAACTCCTTAAGTGTTGTTTCTGAACTCTAGGCATATATATATGTGATCATATAGGTATGCCTATATACACGTGCGATTGATGACCAGAGAATTAGTTGATTTATATTTTCAGGGAATGGAACTTTTCTTCAGATGACGGTAGATCAAAAGGCAAATTTCAGGAAGTAGTCTTTCTTTATTAACGACGTTTCGAATGCAACAAACTTTCATTTTCAAGTTAGAAGAGGCATTAAATATTGACATTTTGGTGGAAATAAGTACATAATATAAGTAAATAGGATGCAACAGTAAACTTTTGGACCAAAAATTATTCGGAAAGCTCAGAGTTCAGACAAATCCGGTAGTCAGAAAATAGATAGCTGTAGTCCAATCCGTAGAGATGAGGGGTTCAGCTATCGTCGGTCGGTTGTTGTCGGGCCACTGCTTGATCACGATGCTGGTGAGTACTTTCAGCACAAAGCGAGTGACGGTCTGGTTGTGAGCTTGTCTCGTGTGGTTCACCTGCCCTCCAGTTTGAAGGTAGCTAATGAGACAGCGGCTCGGTGTCTTGATTGTTTGTCCAATTTGTCCGATGTTGTCCAAAACATGAAGAAGTCTACAACCTTCTTTGAAGCAAAATTTATAGACTACACCGGCCTCTCGGATAACTCCCGCATTTTTGCAGGGGTTAAAATTTATAGAATACACCGGCCTCTTGGAGAACTTTCGCTTTTTTGCAGGAGCCGTAGTTCGGTAAAGTCCGGGGTTTAATTTTGTTGCCAAGAATGTCACGGAGCCTATCGAATTCATCAACGATCTTGAGATGATGCTGCTCGATTTTAATACTTTGAGACCTGGTCTGCTTGTGAGCTTGTCACTTGTGGTAGGAGAAACGGCTGTCCTATATGTATATGATCACATATAGGTCTACCCCAATATCTACCCTAATAGAGAAAAAGGAATAATGCCCCTCTACCCTCTCGCGTAGGAATAATGCCAAGACCACTTCATTAAAAATGTACGCTTTAACTCAAAATAATTATGTGAGTGAATTAGTATGAGCAAATATATAATTATATAAGCAAAAATATATGTAAGTATCTCATAAGCAAATAAATTGTACAAATAATGTCAGCCAAAGAGAACTGAATTTTTTTCGTATCCTTACGTGTAAAGAAAACATTTTTTCCGCAAATAACGGAGTTTTTGAAGAGAAAATTATCCGAAACACATTTTTCACGCAGGGCCTAGCAAGGAATTGAAAGCAAGAGTAACGGCGCGCGAACAGATATAAACCTAGACACGCAGCTGAACTCCAGGACCTATACTTTCAAAAAACGTTAAGAGATCGTAAGTTCATCAGCCAATCAGACGGCCTTTTAAGCAAAATCCACCAATCCTGGACAAGAAAATAAAGCGTAAGTACTTACGTTCACTTAGCGATTTTTGAAAGTATGGCCCCAGGACGAGCTGTCGGCTGCGTGAACTGGGCTTTAGATAAAAACGATAATGTGATTAATATTATGAAATATTCATTATCAATCCATGAAATTCATACCTACTGATACAATGAATGACAACTGTGATATTATTGTGTATATTATTATTAATATTTTGACACTCAACTGATCACAATATTTCAAACAATGCTAATTGCTGGGAATTAAAAATTAGCACCATATTAACACATTGAGTTTGGCACGATACACCAGCGCTGCCAGATGGCCTAAAAACGGCCAAATCGGCGGAAAATAAGGCTAATAGTTCATAATGATCAAAATAAACTAGTAATTTTGTAGGTTCCGGTGCTAAAATTAAATTTTCTTTTTTTCGTACATTTTAAAATTTATTGAGGCGGTCCTGCCATGAGAAATTTTTGTCGACAGACGCAATTGAAAAAAATATAACTCAGTACTCACTGCAGTGAGTGACAGAGAGCGCATTTTCTCGTCGACGAAAACTTGAGGTCACGGACAGACGGACGGACAGACGGACAGACAGACGGACGGACGGACATGGCGAGCACAATAGTGCATTTTTTCCATAAATGAGAAAATGCGATATAAAACACTAAATCGTAGAATTTGTCCGGAAAAAAGACCCTGTAACCCGCCGGTGAACCGCACTCAACCTGCAAAGGTTATTTATTGATTGCGCGAACATGAAAAATGTGATTCGCCATCATCTATTGAACAATGTATTTATCGTAGAAAATATTTCTATTGTTCTTTGGCTTCAACAAGTTTATAACAAAGCATTTTGGCAAGTATCCAGTGGCTGGACTTTAGTTTTAAAAATTTCTGAACGCCCTGCTACAGACAACACCCTACTCGTGCCTACTCAATTAAGACACGCCAAATTTGCGAGAAATTTAGTTCAGTCTAAATCCTGAAACCCAAGCACACAAAACGAAGTTATGGTTTTTCTTGATCTCGAATAGCTAGAAAAATTGCAGTGGCATATTCCTTCGCGCACAGCGCAGTTTAAGCGAACGGTTATCGGTGGATAATGAGAGATTTGCCTAAAATGAGCCATCTATGATTCAGACCCGCTAAATAATCGATGATTCATAAATGACCGTCATCTATACTTGCCAATCTCTTGATTTATGGGTATTTTAGTATTTATTGTTGGCAGGAGTGGTCACCTATAATACACCACGCCCACCTATAGCCACTGGCGTGTCTGACATAATTTGTTTTATTTTAATTATATTGCAAGAATATAGCATCTACAAGTGAGCTGCAATATTCCCTGGACGCGACACGCAACACCGCTAATGCAATCTTTATTATGTGTAGAATTTGTACTTACACTGATATTCTGTCATTTATTTATCGCTCCTGAAAATGATGCCATCATAATTATTTACGAGTATCAAACGTATGCCTAGATATTTTGAGAACTAAAATTATGTTACTCAAAATAATATTAAACTATTAAAATAATATTAAACATTAAAAACATTGTATTTTATATTTAAGTTAATCAAGCGACATGTGCATGTGACAATATGAACCTAAACACCACACAGGAGGAAGCGGAGTTATATGGGCCGAGCTCTCTGGAATTTTGTACACTTATGTAAAATATATATGTGTGCAATTTGTTGCACATAAACACAGTCGCATTTTATTCGGACGAAATTACGCCAAAAAGGATAAAAGCGTGAAAATTTGAAGAAAACGTGAAAAAGGAGGTATTTTAAAAAATAATCTGCTCACACAGTTTCAGAGTTACAATTTTGGAAATATAATATTATCTAATTGCCTATAGACTGGAGAGCCCTTATAAATTTATTTATTATTATAATTTCTACTTTTTATTTTATTTTTTCGTTCCAAACACCCTTTCATTTTACCATGTATTAGAGAAGATTGACCAAATGGATGCTAGAGTTGATGAATATTTTTGCAGCGAATCAAATGATATGTCTCTCGATGTTGTTGCTCGATCGTGAGTGGACGGAGTTATCAACTTCGTAAGTTGAACATTTCCATTGCGCAGAAAAAGCAATAAACTGAAACTGTGTGCGAAGCAAAACGTTATGATGGAAAATAATTGCTTGTCTCTGAATCCCAGCTCTTTGCCATAGGACCATAACTTTTCATTGAAAAACAATACTAGGGCTCAAACATACCATAATAACGCCCTTGGCTGTAGCTTCTAAACGCTCACCCTTCGAAAAATGCACGATTAAACTGCAGACCTCAAGGTGTTCATTTGTACCTCACTTCCAATTCATTTCAGGGGATCGTTCGAGAAATCGAAACTCAATTTGTAATTTTTGTTCCAATGGCTAAACAAATAGTCCGGAAAAAGTAATTGATAATGACACATATGCCTATTTTATATATACGGTTTATAATCGAATTTATTTTTCGTGTTTTATATATAAAATTTACATTTTAATTTCGGGTGATATTTTGTCAACAATAGTTTTTTTGCCCTTAAAGTCTATTTATTCACGTTATACAAGAAATTTAAATTCAAGTCATCTATTTGAGCAACTGTAAAAATTTTTGGGACCTATTTCTCGATGTTTCTAAGTGCAGGAATGAATGATGAATGACGTGAATATAGCCTTGGTCTTTTCCTCTCCTTTGGTGAAGGTAGCAACATCAAGAAGTTTGCCACACACTCAGATGCAAGAGGATTTTCATCGTTCTTGTTAGTAGAACATTTTCCCCATTATAGTTTATAGAAATGTTTATTGAATCTGATTATCCCTTCTCTATACCACTTGCCCAGTACACGTGGTGTAGGCACGAACATTCATTTTCAATGGATATAGGCGGTACTTAAAAATTTGAAGGGCCGTTAATGTTTTGTAATGAAACACAGAAAGACAAGTGAGTCTTAAAAAGTGTATCGCTATTTTGACAAGCGCTTGACTCACTACAGTGACTCATTTCAGCCCAATCATTTCTCTCAGTGAATCTCACAAACCGTCTATTGGAAGCCAGTTTTTACCACGCCGATCTCTGAGTGGCCTTGGACGAACGGGGTCAGTGAGTACAGGGTAGACGCACCTATTGCGGTAGAGAGTTCAAGGGCTAAAATCTACTCTCTACTCAATAAGAAATCGAGTGAATGTGAACGATTTTTTGTGTCAAATTTTTAACGATTTGCTGGATTTGTTTAAAATCAACTGCTGTAAACTAGGCACGAAGATGAAGTTTCGTGAGATTATTTTCAACCATTTTGAATTGCAACTTGAATACGATAGAGGTTTCCTGCTCAGTTATTATCGATTTGTAGTGTGTAAATCTAACATTGAGGTGGCGCTCAATTTGACGTCACACTGTTGTCAGTTTTATCCTTTAAAGTTTGTACTATACGCCTAACTTTGTGTCCAGCTTATCTGCTGTAATTATCGTTAGCTCGTATCCATATTGTTGCTTATTAGAGTAACTGCTTTTATTGCATACGAAGCTGATACAGGCGCGCATAGGATTCAATGACGCTGCTTTATAAGGATTTTTGTCTTGTTGTGCTTTTATGCACGGGAAAAAAATTTTTACGATTAGGTTTTCCATTAGACTTGGATTGATGAATTGAGAGCTCGTCTCTTCAAAAAATTTTAGGCGCTAAATCAAAATTTTATGCTTAGGATTCAGATTTATCTTGATACACTTTGAAAGAATTCTGACGGATTTTTTTGCTGGTTGAGTCACTATAATTCTTCGTGTGACTACGATTGTTGTGTGGGGTGTGATTTTCCTAGATTTATTTAATTGGAGATCAGGATTGCACTTTCATTTTGGTCCGTCCATGATCGAGATCGCCTTCAGGCTCCATAGCTTAGAATACCGTAGAAAAGGATAGTGATGTCGGCACTGAAGAATAGGCCTGACGTGGCCTGTCGCCGATTCTTTCACTTTTCGTGACATGTCTACAGGAGATCTACATACAAACAGGTCCTTCGACCTACAGAGCAGTAGTGTTCGTTAACGTTTAAACAGGAACTGATTATTTGCGACTCTTGATTACATTTTCGTGTTCCTTTATCGAGCTCTCTAATATTTTTACCGTCGCTTATTGCTCGCACTCATTACAAAATGCACATGTTGAATTTATATGTGTCGTGCCGAAATCGCGGAATGACCGATTCTATGGAAATGGCAACCAGTTTACCGAATCTGTAGAATCAGCATTTCGTTGCTGATTCAGAAATTTGGACGTTAGAGTTAGAGTTAGAACATAAATCGACAGTTAGAGGTAGAAAAGGTTAGGTCAAGTTCTTTAATATTTAAATATTAATAATTTTTTTGGCTGACTGACATAACCCCAGATTATTATACTACAGAAATGCCGATTCTACGGATTCGGCAAACTGGCTGCCGATTCCATAGAATCGGCAATTCCGCAATTTCGGCACGACAAATTCATTTTGCAGTAAATAGCCCTAGACATTTCATACTTGTACCACCAACAAAATGTAACTTTAAATTGATGTAGTGTTGATGGTAATCATCAAAATGCCACTATTTATTCAAACCTAATAAAAGCAAAATGAACTTATGTACCTATCTATAGGCCCGAGTAGAAACAAAACAAAAGCCGAAGGTCGGTTCCTCAGTACTACAAAAAGAATTCGTAAAACAAGCGCAAAAACTCGTTTCTCGGCACACAAAACAAGGCTGCGATCGCTGCGCTCATGACACTTGCCAGCGGTCAGCGCTGCCACTTCCTGTGCGACGCTCTCTGGTCACTTCAGCCATGGCAGTGTTGATACCATTGTTAGGGACCGCCTTTAAATATAACAATTTCATCGACAAGTAGGTTACGGTACGCGTTTTGTCATTTTTGTTTTGAGTTAACTATTTCGTGACCTCTTGTAGACCCGCCTGTATCTGGTCATTGTTATGTATAGTCCCCGACACCATTTCATTAAGTATGCTGCAGTGTACATGTTTCATCTACTGCTGCCGTAGTTATTGTGCTAGTAGTACCTATGAACTGCGTATTTTTGAGAACTTGGAAGTATGAACTGAGTATTAGGAACTTGAGTTACTGGGACGATATTTTATACTGCCATACCTGCCGCTGGATTTCAAATGCTTCGTATAGCAGTTTCGGATGTAATTCGAAACTGGGAAAAAATTTGCGTTTTGATTGGAGACTTGAAGAAAATTTGGGGAAATTAGAAATTATTGATACGATTTTATGCAAAAAAGTTCAAAATATTCCACAATTGAATTTTGCAAAATTCTTAATCATAATCAGTATTTATTCCTACATACCTCAAAAGCCTAATATACAAGTATTCCCTCTGTAAGTAATTGGCAGAATAATGGTTCGATTATAATTATTAAACGGGAAATAAACAGTCTCGGTTTATTCCTGGGTGAGCAATATTGAAAAGGAATCAATAATTCCTTGTTTGCGTTTTTCATGCATATAAGCTAAAGTTAAGCCTTCGTCTTGGGTGCAATTCGGTGCAGGATTTTAATGAGTCTGATGGAGAATACAAATCCATCAAATATGTTTAAATCTGAATCAGAAAATTATTTCGAAATTTTTACCATTGAAACATATAACAAAATTTACATTTCCTTATACATTTTGATACGTTTTCATTTTTCGGTCACTAATTCACTTTTCCTCGAGGTACTAGTTCGTGTTTTGAAATTTTGTTTCATTTCTATAGTTAGGTAGTAAAAATGCAAAACCTCTTCATACTCTTCACTCAAGCGGCGTTCGTTATCGTTTACGCCATCGGCATTTGCTGCTTTCATCTCAGCCATCAGAAGGTCTCCCCTAAGCACGGCGCTGTCGATCAATCGTCCGTTTACTACCCCATCAAATCGCCGTTGCTGTTCAATGCCGTGAGTCAAATGTTGTTCAATACCGTGAGTGTTCAATGCCGTTGTTGTTCAATGCCGTGAGTAATATGCTCATTAAATCCACATGCATTGTTGCTCAATGCCATGAGTCATTCCCCATCAAAATGTCGTGGCTGCTTGATGTCGTGAGTGGTGCCCCATCAAATCCCCACTGCCGCTCAATGCCGTGGTCATGCCCCATAAAATGTCCATTGCTGCTTGAGGCCTTGACTCATGTGATCTGGCCAAACATTCCATAGTCATTAATGATTTATTTTTCCATAGCTTGTGTCACGAAAAATAGAAACCAGATTTAACAGGCAAATATTTATACCGTCAACAATTAAGCATATCGCACCATTATGATGGCATCGAATGTTCATGGCAATGAAGTTTAATGGCATCGTCGTAAATAGTTGAGGTCCCGAAAAATAGTTTATAATATAATTGAAATGATAATTCAATAATATGATTTCTGATTTACAAACAGATGCGATCGATAAATTCTAATGCATGAATCGAAATGCAGTCACGAAGTCATATGGCCCGAAAGTGACTGTTATTATCGTTATACATAAAATTTAAAAACATGTATATTGTGATTTTATTCAATTGCTGTTGAAAATTTCAAAACACAAATAATTAGATTTCCTTGCGTTAACATTTGCAGAACATTTTGCGTGAACATTGACAGGTGTTGCACCTGAGTTACCTGACGTTAAAGAACGTTCAGGTTCATCTGAGGTCACTTTTTGGTATTCTCTATTCTGTTTACCGTTATGCAAGAAAAGTAGATGTTGAATACGGAAGCCCATTCATACTTTAATCCAATGGGCCTATTTCTTCAGTGCCGACACTTTTATTCTATTCCATTCTAATACATACCGGTTTAACAAAGCTCGCACCTGAAACGATTTGGGGTAGTGACAATTTTTCCCATTTGGTATTCAATATTCATTTGCTCTTTATTTGCTACTCAATATCTAGCTATATTTTATTTGCTATTCAATATCTATTGTCATCTATCAGACCTCGGCTGACGAGACGCTTGAAGGCAAGTATAATCTCAATTATAGAATATGAATTACTAAATACTAAATGTCCGTTCGCTGGATTGAACCAAAATCACAATTTTTATCACATAAAAATCCGTTTTATGTGATATTAAATCCGTTTTAACAGCTGGAATAACGAAAGTCAAATCTTGTTATTAAACAATCAGCACTGCCAAAATGTTGCTGCACAACGTGCCAACTGGCATAACGGGCAAAAAGATGAATAAAATGTGTACATTAAAATATTCTCCCACTGAAATTAATTGTCCAAACTGGTGCAGAGAAACTTTCGTCTACTTTAACTAGCTAAATTTTTACACCAAATTTATGCATTGATCAAGAGAGTCGAAGACTACAATATAATGGAGATTAGGTTGAAATTTGAATGCCGAATCAACATATCTTCATAGAAATCTTTTCCGATTACAGCTCCATCGTCGGTTCCAAAATTCTAGAATGCAGATACAATAAATTCATTTCGATTCAAGGGTCATTGGCTTCGAACACCATTACACCGAGGCATTCGTATTTCTTCGATATACTATGCTATAGACACGGAATTTTAATTTTTGAGCGATGTATTCTCGCTTGCAAATTCCAAACGATATAAAGAAATTTCATGCGAAACAGGTAAGTTGATCCCCGAGCGCGATAGTAGGAACGTTGTTTCTATTCCATTGTTCCGCTCTGCACCCGAAAGTATGTCACGAGAGTTAAAACTTCTGCTCCTGAAATACTTCACAAATGTTAATCTTAATGTTTTGTTGAAGAAATTTTAAGCCTGTTCTTTTTTAGGTACAATGACACTCTCCCCATTCTTATGCGATGTCTCTAGTCTATAAATACAGTTGTGAACGATGTGCATCCGCGTATATAGGTTGGGATGTCGTCACGAAATCTTTATTCCAGAGTCGCAGAGCACACTTATTATCGTGCCCTTAAATTTGGCTGTGCGCACTCACGCCGAGCCGTGTAACGTTCCAATATCTGATATAGTGGCTTCAAGGCTTCAGTTTCCACTTCCAATGCTCCAGATTTTCGCATCTTAGAGTAATTGTACAGGAGTTCGACATATAAAGGAAACACTTCTAAAAATCCACAAAATACATTTTAGTATGGTGTAGGTCCACCTTTTGCGGCAGTTACAGCCTCAATTATCCGAGGTATTGACTTATACATGTTGTGAATTGTTTCCAAATGAAATTAACCCATTCTTCAATTAAAACTCCTTCCCGCTTTTTTAAAGACGATAGCGTCGGGAATCTACTTCTGACTTGCATCTCTAAAATCAACTATGAATGCTCAATATTATTCAGGCCTAGTGTATGTGGTTGCCAAATGAGATGCCAAAATTCATCAGAATGTTCCTCGTGCCATTTTTTAACAATTCCAGCAAAATGGAAAAGAGCATTATCATGTTGAAAGATGGCGTTCCCCTCCGGAAACAGTGCTTGAAACATTGGATGAACTTGGTCCTCGAAAATTTCTGAATAGTCACGACTGTTGATTGTTCCATAAAGAGAGATCATTGGTCCGCCGGATTTTTACGGTGGGGAGTAGGCAATTGGAATTAAATGACTCTTTAATTTGCTGTCTCTAAACGTAAACTCGGGCAGAGGTTGGAAATAAAGTAAACGATGATTCGTCAGAGAAAATCACATTTTACCCCTGTTCGAGGCAGTTTCAAGTTTCGAAAACTCCACTGTTCGAGGTTTCTAGAGTTTTTAACACCACTCTAAACGCTTTGAAGCATTTTTATTTGAAACCAGAGGATTTCTAATTGTGGATTTTCCATAGAATCCACATCTGTGCAGTTCTCGGTGGACAGTCTTTATGGAAACTGGATTCTGTAGGTGTCCATTGAGGTCTGCAGGAATTTTTACAGCCGTGGTTTTTCGATTGTCCCTCACAATTCGATTTAGGTACCGACGGTCTCTCTCAGACATCTTTGACTTTCGGCCAGACCAGTGCTTTGCTGAGGACGTTTTTCCTTCTCTTTCAACAGCAGTCATTACATGAGACAGTACCGTTAGAAACTTTAAGCATTCGGGAAGTTTCTTTCACTCTAGCACCTGGCAAACGGGCTCCAACAATTTGACCTCTTTGAAAGTCAGAGAGGTTTGCCATTTATAGGTTCTATATTGGGTCCGTTATATTCACAAAAATTTACTAAAAATATCTGCGCAAAGATAAAATATCAATTGGCAGCTACAAAATCAATGAAACATATAAATATGTCACGTTTTCATTGTTTATAACATGTTTTAAAACTGTGATTTCAAAATGTCGGATGAACTTGGTCCTCAAAAGAGCCACGTCTAGGTGTCAGGTGGCTTTTATCTACGTGGAATTGCAAATAGATAGGTTTAGCCATTTATTTGTATTATTTGCTCTGCCATTGATTTGTAAATTTATGTTTTATTACTTTTATTTAGACTGTACCAACTACTAATTGTATGTGCATTCTAGAATTTTTTAACTGACAATGCAGCTGGACACCGAAACTTTTCTATGAAGATATGATAAATTTTTATGAAATATTTTTTTCTTGAATTTGCGATTCAAGCATACGAGTGACATTAATGAGATTGAGAATGCGGTGATTGTATAAGTATTCTATTTCAAGTTTTTAAATGTAAATAATCAAGTTATTTTCAATCTAGTTGTATGAAAAATGTGCATCAAATTTCCTGCACAGCGTATCAAGAATTCCCTTGTGTCTTGCCGATTGTAAAACCAAATCGCAATTCTTTGCCCAAAAAGTACCATCTACAGAGATATTCTGCTAACGAATTTTTTAATTATATTTTTCAATTCCATTTATAATTCAATTGAAAAAATTCACTAAGGTAATTCTTAATCTATGCTCGTTAACAACATGATGAAAAATTTCTTATCTCTATACGTTTGGTGTTGAATTGACAAGTGCTATTCATAATCAGTTGGTTCCAAAAGCTACCGCATTCCAGTAACTTCCGCATTCGAATTGCGATATGTTCATGAACAATTCCTGGTTTAGGTTCATTCCTTTATTTATACCGGTAGCGATGTTATCCGGCGGCGAACTGAATATAGTTCTCTGACAGAGTGAAAAGCGTAAATCAGAACCGAGAACTGCCGAGTAAACGATCGACTCACTCACTTTCGAGTCGTGTGCGTAGTGTGTTAACCTCATACTCCAATCTACCTATAATCCCATGAACTGTAAGCCGTGTAACTATTTAAATAAGTACTCGATTAATCTTCAGTCTGTGCCTCATTTATCCTCTCATCACGAACTAACTCGAATCAAACCTCAGGTTTTACATATAATTATTGTACATATAAGAGGTGCGACAGAAAAGCAACCTCTTACAATACTGAGCATTTTCTTCTTCTCAATGATTGCAGTTTATTTTCTTTTTTCTTCCAGATTAATCTGTTGAAAAAAGGAATATAAGTGCCTTCCAAAAATGGCACTTATATAATGGCAAAAATGGCACTTATATAATGCAGGGCAGCTTTAGCTTCCTCACCACATTGTGATGCGTCAACTTAAACAATCGTTTGTGATGGATAGGTTGTGTCACAGAACACAAAATTTTTTTATTGAATCACATTTCCCTTTTTTTCTGCTTTTCAGAGCTTGTTTATACCGTTCTGGGTCATGTATTCGGCTTCTCGTGAAATAATTTACCCTGAAGTTTTCGGGGATGTCGTCTCAGACTTCAAGTTCCACAGCGTCCACACTGTTCCACTAGTGGCAGTGGCAGCTGAAGTTACGCTTTTCCCACGGCCATTTCCTCCAAAGTGGATTGGATTCGTTTCCAGCACTGTCATCTACTACTCATACCTGGCCTGGTAGGTTTCTGTAAACCTTCCCTTCCATACTTTTCTTTGCAGTTACAGCTCTTCATTCAATTAATCTCTCTGAGTTTGCTTGAACGTCCCAAAAAATATCACCAAAAGTTTTTTGTTGTAGGGGGTAATTGATGGAGGTTTCATTATATTTCATCAGGGCGTTTTCACGAACGTCTTGCAGTCAACACTTCTCAATACATGAATTCCAGTTTATGTCCGTTCGACGATTTGCAATGTTTCTGTCGATGACGACGCTCACCCAATATTGCGCGTATTCATTCTTCCAACTGGTCAACTCAGGAATAAAAGGTGGGTCGCTCAATATAGAATAATATCCTAAATGCAGATCTTTCGAAAGTGCTAACGTGTGAACAGGCTTTCGTTAATGCATAAACTAGACGTATGCAAAGAAAAATATCGAGTTTACAGACGATGCTTGCCAGCTATTAAAATGTCGGGACTCATATAGTCGCCGTGTAACTTCTGCTTCTAGAGAACATAACTATAAGGTCGCGATTCTTCAACCTTATGTCAATTTGATCCTTGATTAGGTACCTCGAATGTAATCAGATCAGAAAAAATAACGGATTCATTATTAGTATTAAATTCTATTTTTACAACACTTCTCTTTAACTTCACTTCTTAAGTTGTTTTCATCAGGCAGCTACTTCCTCACCTTCAAGCTGTTAACAACAACAACACTAACTTTTTTAAGTTGTTTGTTTGTTTGTCTGCCACAAATCTTATAATCGATATTTAACACTTTTCTATCTGTCCAATCGATCTGAAAATTTGCACACTTGCGTAAAGTTGGAGACAATGCATGAATCAATTGACAGAATAAATAATTTTGAAAATTAAAATTTTTTTCAATATTAAAAAAATTGACAAAATAATTTTGTCAGCTACAAATCTTATAAATGATATTTGACACACTTCCACCTGTCCAATTGATCTGAAATTTTGCATACTTGAGTGAAGTCGGAGGCAATGCATGAATCAACTGACAGAATAAATAATTTTGAAAAAATTTTATATATTAAAAAATTTTGAAAAATTAATTTTTTTAATTTTCGAAAATAAAATGAGAAATTCATTGTACATCTTTAACATTGGAGACACTGGATTCTTTAGAAGTGTTGGCTTTAAAAAGTAATTTTTAAACGTATATTATTGACTCTGTCGTTATACTCGTGTCCTAGAGTCAAAAACTTATCCGTGTTGTATTTCTCATCTACACAAGAGATTCAATGCCATATGAGAGTTTTCGTGACTGCAATTGTTCACATTCTTAGGATCGTACAAACAAGCCAACCGATTACGAAGAACTTAATTCAAATTACCATGCATTATAGCCTAACTTGCGTATTTAGCCTCTTGTTATCTATTTTATTTGGAATAGACTGCGCTTTTTCCTCACTTGAAGTATATGATGAAATAAAGCGAAAAGCTTTCTCAAAATTTCACGGGAAGACCTCAAAACCACAATGTAAAAATTAAAAAAATTAATAAATAAATCTCCTCGCAATCCGAGGCGCACTCAACAAAACTGATTGCTCTTTTTCTTTGCTTTGCTTCAATGTAGAAAATTGGAATGAAATATAGGCTTCTTACAACATTAAACCTCCAATCCTTTGAATACAAATACATCAAGCACTATTTCCCCGCATGAAATTCTCTCATGAAACCAGATGCGTTAAAGCCTGCATTATAAATTTTTGAACACGGAGAAATAATTACTAAAATATTGTGGTCTTTATAAAATTCTTTCAAGAATTGAAGAGTGATCAAAACAAACATTTCATGTGACACGAAATTTTAATTGGAAAATGTTATTTTCCAGGCCTCAGAAATTTGACTTACAAAGCCATAGCCTTCAGAAGCACCAGCCTCGATGCAGCGGATATCAGCGCCAAGAAAAACTCTTGATGATTACAACCATTCTGCATATTCATTAAGATTTCGGTGGTATTTAGGAAATTAAGTTAAGTTTAATTAATCATCATTTGAGAAAGTATAACCTAATTGTTCTATAACTTTAGCTTTCTCTCCACATTGTGATGCGTCAACTTAAACAACATTGATATCTTAAACTTTATCTTTAAACAACATTGATATGAAGGTTTGAGAAGCGTTATGCGTAGTTATCTCAATCTAGAGCATAGTTTTCTACTGCATAATTGTTTTGTACCGCCAGCCGATTTGTCGAGCTGTGGATATTTGAAATATTACATAGGAAAACAAGCGTTTTGGGAGTTCGATTGCAATCCGAAATTACGATGTCAAAAGTAAAAGGATAGAAAATACAATCTTTGGTTAGTAATATTCAGAAAATCCATGTGAATTGATTATTTTTAACTATATAATTGGGAAATCTCGTTCAAAATACTTATCGTTAGTTATGATAGTGCATGGATGCATCTATAAAAATTCCCACAATTCTCGATAATTTGATGGAAAGAGATCATAGAGGGAATAATTCGTTTTTTTGCTATGTATGTTAACATAATGCCTGTTTTCTTCAATCGACGATTCGGTCGTGCACTTGATATGGTACTTCGAGATGATACTCCAGTACATCATTTCTGCTCATAACAGCTCTTAACTTTTGAGAATTTGATAGCAGTAAAGCAGTTCCGGTTAATAGTACACTTGAAGGAGTACATCTACGTTGACAGTTACCCGCACTTCGTCAACATATTGATGAACTGCAGTTTATTGTACTTAAGCAAGGCTTGTTGCAATTATTCTTATTCGTTTTTCCTGTTCAACAGCGTAATATGCAGTGCACCTGTTAGTACTTAAAAAATTGATAACGGTTTATTAGTGGATAGCAGCCTTATAGTTAATTATGGTTAACAAGTAAAGTCGTTAAAACTTTTCAGATAAAGCAAGAACAAACTAAAAAATTAAAGCAACAATGTCGGCATCCGTTAGTCGAAAAAGTCGCTCCGAGCACAATGCTGATTATACAATGATACTTTAAAATACGAACAATACCTCAAAAATCCCTTGTAATCAATTGAAAATAAATTATTTATTATAGTGCGGTTTTTTCCTTCGAAAATTATTGTTGACTAATTGGCTCAGATTTCAAATAGTTTCATTGATGAAATTCCACGAATTTTCAAACAATAATTACGTACAAATATTAAGTAAAAAATAATAGCAACAGTATAAATAATTTTTGTGCCCACTAGCGACTATTTAAAAGATTGAGGTCGTGTGCGTTTAACATTGAAACAGTTGAATTTAGAAGAAAACAATCCAGTCATAAGGTTGTTATGCTTAATTGCACATCAACGGGAATTCGCCCTATCGTAACTGTCCGGCGGTCGTCTTTAGTTCGAAATATGTAACAACGAAAGATGAAATGATCATTTCTGCTTCTGATTGTAGCGCATATGTGAGTCACTAAGTGCAAGTATTTAATTCCAATTTAAAATAACAGTAAAACGCAGATCATTCCTAGCAGCTGCGAGGGGCCCATGGTTGACCACCGTAAAGGATTTATTACCACTGAAAATTTAAACTGTAATTTTTTCGGTATTATTTCGTACTTCTTATATTTCAGGTGAAAATGAATTACTAAATTCTCTAGTAATACGTATTTTTAATGACATAATATTAATTTTAAAAAGAAAACCTGGCTTGATCGCTTTACACAAAGCGCACACAGACGCTGTTAGGCAGAGACAATAGAAACGCTTCAAGATTAGGAACCTTCGCTTCGGACCCGTCAGCTACATTTCTGCTCGGCATCAGCCGCGAGACGCGATGGAAGAATTCAAGCGAACAAAACAGCCTGAAGGTAAGAAGCACTCATTCATTCATTTGTATCTACGTTTATTCCCTCGTAACTGCACTCAGCTAATTAGCATAATGTTAATTTGTGGTAACACATTCTTGTTTCGATTCGGCGGGGCATTTGTTGTTCACATGGTATAAGTATGATACGTAGACTGCACACAGCGTAGTTTTTGTCAGTTGTAAGATATGAGGAATTTCATTCAATATTTTATTTTCCTGAAGGAATCTCATGGAATATAATTAATTTTCAGTTCAGATTCTGTGGTTAGGTTTATCTAATGATGGCGGTGCCACTGTCACAAGGAAGTGTTGCAAAAGAAGGTAGCCCAGGGAGGCAAGTAAAGCAACGCGGAAAACAGTATAAATGAAATGGAAGGGGTTTGCATTTGTATGGTTCAACCCTTGTCGTATTACCTAGATGCAAGTTCACCTACACTCACTACGATTATAACGTTGTAAAATAATGTAGTATGAGAAGCGGTTAAACAGTATTGATGTAACTACATTGTCATTTATTTAACAATTAGGTTGAATTTTTATCAATATTTTATGTATATTTCAATTCGTTTCTATAATTAGTTTCTTTGTTGATTTTTTCTCTCTAATACCTATCGCTTTTATTATTTGGGACTTTTATTACTATTTTTATGACATAAACGTTAGTGAGAATGTTGATGACGTAATGCCACGATACAAGAGACGGAATGAGAGAGTCGCTCAAGATTGAAAATATTGAAAATCAACTTCGGTCTTGCTTGAGGTTGTGTAGTAGGTAATTAATTGCTCTAGTCTGGTCGGTCAGTTGCCTTTAGAATGAATACCTTAGTAAGGTTGTAGTGGTGACTTGTGGTATTTTGTAGATGACTGGAGGTAGGGAAATTAATGGATATCCCGGAGCATTTGAAAACTCGGTGTGGTTTTGAATAGAGGTGCAGGTAAGTGATTTGGAGTTATGTGCGCTGTGAGTGAAGTTGCCTGCTAAATGCTGATGTGCATGAATATTTTGAAGACTGGCTTAGTATTGTGTTGGTATTGAGTGTTTATTGTATACGACCTGATGTTGCCGTGCCCTGTTCAGTCATTGTGCATTGAAAATGTCATTGTTTCAGTCAAGCAATTAAGGATTCTTTTGGAAAAATTACAATTAAAATACTTTAAGTAAAATCCTTTGATTTACTTACTTGACAATTATTATTTTATTTATTTAAATTTTCAGTGAACTCATCGCTGCTGATTGCGATCATGTCCGGCATTGTCCTGGCACTCGCGTACTCCCATTATCTGGGTACTTGTTAAAATTCAACATAAGTATTATGTACGTTTTATGTGATGCAATATGAATAAAATATAATAAAGCAACCAACGTGCAACTTATAAATCCATATATAAAGAAAATTTAATATTTGTTCATTATGAAATGCAATTTTATTATTATAATTGTCTGATGTGCGAATATTGACATTTCCCCAGAGGTTCAGGTGCCAACTGAAGAAATAAGGAGGCGGAGAGAAGCCTACGGTTACGGCGCCGTGGCCGATACAGCGCCCACGACGCCCCCCAAGCTTGGATGCCACCCGGGGGTCAACGACCCCCAGCTTCGGTCTCTTCCTCATTTGTACAAGTAATTGATACTATCACATTATTTGGCAGATTATATCGTGAATTGCGAAAGTTTTTTCTAGCTTTAAACATAGTTCATATTTGAAGCAGGGCGTAATCCGTGCCGGCGCCACACAAGGCCTACTATATATACAGATGCATTGCAGGAGCAGGCATGGACCATTCGCGTCGCAGACATATAGGACAAATTCAGTTCATGCTAGAAATCGACCGCTTCCGGCACTGTCGTTTTAATTTCTGCAGCAAAGCTGGTGGTATGTGTAAGAATACCCAAGCTTGCGCTGTTCTGCTGTGTTTGTTCAATAGGAGCAGACACATGCTCCGAATTCGAACCGGAGTAAATGACTTCTTTTTCTTGAAGGTGTTTTTGTAGATAAGCTTGGAATATCATCATTATTTTCATTTAATATACTGGTAAAATTAGCTAAGGCTGGTGTACTTACTGTATCTTGTCGCAAGAGATCATGAAGATCGAATTCAAAATTTCATGTCCGGCAACTGGAAATCGTTTAATTTTGCATCTTAAGAGAGTAGAGATTAGTTAGCTGGAAGAATCCTCGTGTACTTCCTCGGTACCCTCGCTCAATGACTGTACTCGAAGTCTAAAATTGAATGCAAATTTGTTATCTTCCCTATCAAAGTTTTGATTCCTGTCAGCCGCTGGCTCAAGGACGCCTCAAGCTCGCCTAGCTCGTAAATTAGCTGCTCTATGTCCGCTTTAGGTTCTGGTTGTACGAGGTAAATAAGTATCTGATTAGAATGCGGTTTATTCATTGACAACCGTGGGGCGACTGCTGGGCGCGCGTATTTGATACCTGATACGTTCGGGACAGACACGGCCGAATCTTAAAGATGCGTTAATAAATGCCCCTTCCCTTCCCCCTTTACGGGGGAAGGGAGGGGCATTTGAATCGCTGTACTCTCTCTATGTATAGCAGGCTAGACATGTATCATCGCGGCACAATGAAGCAAGTGGAAAGTAAACACGAGTTTGAAACGGGAATAATATCAGTTAGTACAACTTTCAACCCCAACTTTCCACATTACCCATAACATTCTCTAATATTTGCCAGAATTGCAAGACCCTCGCACATTGCCCTAGCAAAACAATCTTCAATATCCACCAGCAGTCAGCAATCAGCATTCTCACACATTGCCCAATACCAAACATTCTTCAATATGCAAGAGCACTTAACGATCAGCATTCTCCAACATGCAATAGCACTCAACGATCAACATTCTCCAATATTCAACACTTCTCAATATTATCCCACATTATCCATGTACGAAACATTTTAACACATTCTCCCGTACCAGTTGGTCTATCGAACTGATTTGCACGAGTCTATAAAATTCTTCCTACAGTGGTTGTGAAGAAGAATAGATCAAATGCTACCGTCGAAATTCCAGTAGGAACTTGTCACTTTCTTAACATTGTACAAGGACGTAAAGTCAAAATCAAAATCTGAATGCGGATCTGAATCTAAGTGTTTCTTCGAAATTCTTTCGGGGTCCCTGCGCCATTAACCAGCAACGTGTTTAGTTACGAAGTTGAGACTAGGATTTCTATCCTTATTTGTTCGCGTTTCTGTTGCAGCGGCACGGTGACTGCTTGACTAAACACGGCACGGTGACTGCTTGAAGACTAAACTCAACCTGACGCAGTTGAACTCTTGAGTGAACTGGCATTTCCACACACAGCCAGTCTTTCCGATGAATTAGAAATTAAAACCTGAAGTATATGGACACGAGCAGCTAAAATATCTTGATCATGGCAGCATATACCTCGAGTTAAAAATGTCCATTACTGCCAGTTGAGGCCCAGTTCCAAACTCTTTGAAGCGAAGTAGAATGCCGGTTGCCGGCATCATGGCGCCACTATATTCGCGTCGGTGAAGCGTTTTTCAATGACATTCACTTGCAGAACCATTGTACAGGAAAACGAATACATTTCTAGTTTCTAAAATAAAATAATAATGTTCAGCTTTTGAAATCTATAATTTTCAAATCTAATACTTCACAAGTTCACTTTTCCCACTACGATTACAGGATTGAAATAAGCAACGTTCGCCGATTAACGTGTGGTCATCACTAGTGCCATTTGCGAACTAACGCCTGGCGTCGGTATAAAGCAAACGAAACGTACAGAGTCTTGTAAGACGCTAGTCACTCACTCCCTCAAGCTGCATCACGTTAAACAGGAATAATATTTGAAAATTTAGCGAGGCTAGCAACAAATTTTGCCCTGCAAACATGATAAAGTAACTACAAGGAACAAGAACCGTAAAGCATTGACCAGGTTTTGTCATCGAGGTTGTTTGAACTAATGACTAAACTTTTTTTAATTCGTTCAAAAAGTAGTTAGGAGTCTGAGCAGAGTTATGTCCGTTATGTATGACACTCACGCCCAGGAACCGCCATTGAATAAAACGATCATAATTCACTGAAGGAATTATATGAACCGCACCACAATATGATGCAATTGTGAACCTCACCTGAAAACTTGAAATTTCTAAGGTACATTGTTCAATGCCTGTTATTAGGCAATGACTGTCATCACAATATTACGCAGTTTCATCCCAAATCAGAACGACCTGAACATTTAATAAAATACTTGTAGGCCCTGAATGCGAAACCGAACGTTCATCTGTTGCTTTTTTGCCAATTAACAGCTTACATATTAGTTATTTATGTTATGACGAGAATTTGAAATTTATCAATTGAAGGTACAAGCATTATTTTTTTTACTGTCACGTACTTATCAAGTATTTTTCTGCTCCTGCTCCCCTTAATCATATTTCCATGCTTTCAAGCATCCTGTGGTTTTTAAAGATAGCCAAATAAATGCAGATATTTTTGTCCTATAATTATTGAAATTATTATCTTGCAACACGTAAGCATAAAAAATTGGTAAAATAAATTCTCATTTCGTTCCATCATATGCCTTGACAAACGGACGCATGTACATACATCGACGACATATGATGAGCGGGAGATGGTAATGGTTCGCTCAAATACTAGCATTTCCCCCCAGAAGCCTGGCAAGCTGTTTTTTCGGTCTGATTTCGTATATTCGGCCTATCGGGCAATCGACTCCCGCAATCGGCTCGTGAATAGTCGCTGAATGCAGTTAGGTGGCCTATAGGCGCCTTAGTCACTTCCAAGCCGACTGTATGCAATCTGAGGCGGCTGCTATTGGAACGTAAAACTCGACTGGGTTTCCAGTCAAATCTCCGGGATGGCTGTTCACCTTATTCATGTTGATATCTATCTGTTGTAGCCAAAATTCACTCGTTATACTTGGTGCGGGGCTTACGAGTTGGGCACACTGACACATTTGTTTTACCGACTTCAAGCTGTCCTACAAAGATATTCATTCGGAAGAATATGTTTGAATTGAGCTCTAAACATCAGATCATTGACTAAAATAGTATCGCTCTTGAAAATACATTGAACTGGACTCGATTGTAACTTGTTGCATCCTTTGATATCCCAGAAGTTGATTCCTCAGAAGGTCACCTCAAACTCAATTTTTAAAGACATAAGAAATTCATTAAATGAGATTCGACTGGTCAACTCCCAAGAGAAGTTTTGCAAACTGACAAAAATCAAATTAATAAATAAATTTTCATCACTAAGGATAAATTTGAGGACAGACAAATTTCTTTAGTTACGGTTTTTTTTTGATAAACCAAATTAAAGATAAGTTTATAACACTTCCGTAGATGATGTCATATACTGTAACATACATGAACACTCGATGATGATAGATCGTGATTAAAAAATTCTCGATAATAACCGTATCCGAGTAATGAACACGAAACATTTAAGATTAAATTGGACGTTAAAAAAGTAAATTTAGGGTGTTTTACTCGTAAAATATGCGAGTAAAAGACTGATGCGTAATGATTCAACCCAAAAAGGACGGGCATTTTGGGATAAAATGGTTATGAAATAGAAAGACAATCGATAAACGAAGATTGAAAAGAAACAAATTACAAACTGGTTAATATATCTGACATTATGCTTGCTCAGTTAAGTTATTCCTTATTATTATTTTTCTTCATTTCGTTATGAATGAGACTCAGCGTCAATATCGACCTGATTGTCTTTTGTAATAATTATTGTTCTATGTTATATTTCGTCAATCAAAGCATTTGAAGACTTTTTTTTTCAAAGTTTGTCGAGTATAATTTATCTTCATCTCTTTTGTTTCTCAAAATTTCACCCAGAATTTGAAATGTGTTGCTGCTCTGTCAAAATGTTGTTTTCGACTCTCGACGGTAGGTTACTCGATCTAGATAGCTACAAATTGCATTTATTATTACAATATTGGCACAATAATACCCACAGAGTATGTACACCACCAGTAGTTTTCGCAGTTCAAGTCAATAAAGTATTTACATATCTTTTCCAGGGACGTGGCTCCTGATCCGTGGGCACAAAACATTTACCAAATAGAAGTCTCCATGGCGATGAAGATTAAACATAAAACTTTATGCTCAATTGAGAGGTATATTAATTGCTGATACTGAGACACTCAATGATTTTAGAATCGAGAAATAAACATACACGAGTTTCCAAGTATTTTAAGCGTTCTTTTAAAATTACGCGGTTGTTTCAAAATTTTCAAAAACACGTTAATATGTTACTAGGTAATTACTTCTCTATTTTTGATCTGGAAAACTCGTTTTGTTCTTGTTTCAAAACTTATTATATATTTTATCTCATGAATTATTCTTACCGTTCAGCATGTGCACCGTTAATTCCGACGCTCACGTCTGGTTTCTGGTGACGCGCGCGACGCTCGATGCTTCGTCTGCCCAAAGATTGCTGAGTCTGCAGAAAATTTGTCCTCGTCTGTGCGTGGCGCACGTGAACGTACGCACAGTCATGCGCAACACAGCTGCTCATGCGCTCCTTAGTTCTGACGACTTCTGGAACACCCGTGAGTCTACGATATTTGGCAAAGTTAGTGGGTGGTGTGAAGCCTTCGAAACTTGAATTTCAAGTTGGTAAATCTCTAACGCTAGTAAACTAAACACCGTATATTAAAACCAGACTGAAATGGGAGGAACTGCAAAAAAACACCAAAGAAATACAAACTAAATTTAATCTCCAAATTTTGTGTGCAAAAAAACACCAAAGAAATACAAACTATATATAATCTCCAAATTTTGTGGTCCTCCATAAAAAAATTAGAATCAAACAACAAACAAACTTCCATACATACAACACAAAAACACGCAGTGCGATACTCTGGATTACATTAATATTTTCATGAGGCATTGGCGGGATATTTATGGTCTCAAAAAAGAATAAGAAAAGGAAACTTTCCCACCTAATAAATGCACAATATACAGGAACACATATATAACAGGAACATAACACATCATAATAACCCATACAAGAACTGCAACATTGAACGCCTGTATCAAACAGACTTCCTTCACACAAACACAAAACTGAGAAAATTCATACAAGAAGAACCATGGCTGTGTTGGTATCACAACTCATTGTCGAGCGGAGAGAAAGCCTACCGTCTGAAACTCCCCATGAAAGTCGTATACAAAATAAATATAACTGGATGTTCGAGGCACGGCAAGTTAGAATTCAACCTGACCACAAACAACATCATCCCTCATGACATTTTTCAACCTTGAAGAGATAAATCATTGTAACACCTACTACCAAAAAGGCTAAATCATGTACCGCAAAACATTTTCTGTCACACTGATCTCCTATTCCTTAATAAAAATACGATAATAATATGTCGGCCACTGGCACACCAACATATGATTTCTCGCTAACACCTACAAGCATAGACCCACGACACGATAATAATTGTCAATGATCCCTTTATCGTAGATATATGCAGCAGCACCCTATTCACGATTTTTATTTAAAGTGCATAGGGCTGCAGAAAAAAGAACACATTATATTTCACTGCTAACATTTCAATTTATCGATAGTTACCTTGTAAACTCTACCTCAATTTTTACGCACACATGTTCGCATGCATTTGCACAGATGTGCTCTTTAATTTTACACAGACAGATTACAAGGCCCCATCGCGATGGGAGCAACATACGTACATATCACAACTCACCGACTACATCATCTACGTAGATATTCACACACTCCTGATTCCATAACAGGCCTCATTATGTTCACCGCCTTTGTCAAAGTGACAATAAGTGTTACCATGCTAATTGACGGAAGAGTAACCCTTGGTCAAGTTTCGCTGACTATTCCAGACGACGCGCTTAAGACGCTTTCTTCCCATGCTTCACACACGGGTGTGTCATAATATTAGCAATATTGTTACAGTAGTCCCTCTGATATTAAATTCAGAGATCAAACTTTTAAATTCCTCTGGTCAACCTTTGTGCAGACGTTAGTCTCCCGCCCAATTCAGAAACTATCGAATCGAAATATAAGGTTTTGCCCCAGTGGCCCACAAAGATAAAAATTTCGGCCAACGTCAGCACTGAATAAAACCATAAATGCCTAAATGCTGATGTTCACTGACGTGCTCAAGCTTCAAGCACCTGCTGGGTTCCAAGGTATCGTCGTGAGGCTGTCTGCCAACATTTGTAGGCCGGTCACACTAATTCCCTTCCAAACTTCTAAACCCATAATAAATAAACAACATGACAATATGAGATGCTGAATTATAATTCATCAGATATTTTGTAGGCACGGCCGAGCTTGCCGTCAAATAACGCTGGCAAGCGCTTGCGCGATGCATTAGGATAAGAATTTTTCCAAGTACTTTACAGTACATGTGAGTCTTTAGGTTTTCGTGCTCTGACGTGATTTTCTCGTTACCAAGCTTACATTTTTTTCGATGTTTATTTAGGTTTTCATTTTTGATTATACTTGTTTTCTACAATTTTATTTAATTAATGAAGGAGTGTTTTTTCTGAAACGTATTTAATAGAGATATGATGACTCTACTTGGCTTTCCCCTTACTTTCAAATTCCTGGTGGACTCGCGATTTAGGACGACTGATTATAAAAGTGCTGGACAATGTTGATAATGAACCGCTTAAACAACCCTGCACTCATCTGCACTGCACAAACCCTATAAAGCTCTGATGGGTACCTTCGCTTCCTCCCAACCAGCCCCAACCTAACAATATGCACATAACAACAACCTAGTTATGCGACAAGCACCTTTTTCAATTTTTTGTTCTCATTTCTCTTTCTCCCCGTTTTTATGACCACTTTGCGCACGCAACCCATTCATAACCATTCTTAGTTGCACCGCACAAATACATCAGCCACCAAGTGCATTAACAGTAAGAAAATTATATCCGGAAAAATTGGAAAACCTAAACTCAATCAATTGTCTCGCTAGATCCTAAAAAATTGATATTCTGATTAGAAGCTAATCTTTGCCATCGTTTATTTTTGACGCTCTGCGACTATTCTTGTTAACTCCTTGCACATGCAGACATTTGTGTTAACAGACCTCTATTAATTTACTGTTTTACTTAATTCTCTTCTCGATTTTTCGATCACTTCTCAATCCCTACTGATTGTTATTCGAATAGATAATTAAGGCAAAATAAAATTTATTCTTAAAAATCTGTAACATATATGACATATATGTTTATATACGGTACAAATGTTTTTGCAGATGCTCAAAATAAAATTGTATTCAAATAATTTCTAAGTGCGGTGATTGAAAAATTACGATTTCAATTTGCAGCCCATTTGTTCACCCAATTGAGCGACTTACTGCGCTATGCGATCGTCTACCACTCAGGGGGATTGTATACGGACACAGACATCTTGGCCCTGCGACCATTTAAAAATTCATCCAAAAACTTTTTCACCGCTCAAGTGAGTGCATGGGTTGTGGTTGTTAAATGAAATCGCAAGTATCTCGATAAATCTATGACGTTAATCCCATCACAAATTTATTGATCACAATCGCAATATTCTATCAGTTTACTTAAGATGAGAATCCAAATGAGAGAACCTAAATTCAGTCTCGTAAGTCGACTTTTTATGTATAAAATGTGCAACTGAGATAACTGCAATCGCTAAAATTGGAATCAAAGCAAAGAATAGAATACAGCTATTTCAATGGTAAAGAGTGTGATCGAATAGCAAATAAACTCTAGTTGGCACATGTGCTTTCACATTTTTCTTAATACCGAGGTTCATAGGGGTAGCGCACGTTCGTTCCGGTTTCCATTATTGATTTTTTCTTAGTTAATTTGCTTCTGCATATCACGTTTCCAGTCAAAAACAGGATGTTATACGACGCGGTTAGTGCTAGTTAACATGTTTCCTAAAAGAGTTTATTATGTTTATTTTTTTTTTTGCACAGGGCAACGAGATTCATACCACGACAAATTCATTGTTCCATTTCGAGCGCTACCATCCAACGCCGATGAGGTTCTTACAATTTGTATCGGACACATTCTCGCCAGTGACATGTGTGAGCTCCCGTCAGACAGTATTTTTTGTATCGCTAGAAATTTTCTTCAGATTTTGAAGTTTGTTGAATATTTTATGAACCACCAGACAATAGTTCTCTACATTTTAAGTTGGGTGCGTGGAGCTGCAAAAATTTTATTCTGAGCAATAAATTTTAATGAACTACTCGGGCACTATACAAAATTTGTAGAAATACAAATTCATTTTATATCAGTAGCAAGCATTTAATTCTGATAAATTTCATTCTGAACTATGGATCCATAGGAAATTTGTTGGGTAAAGTTTCAGAGGTAGTTTTACACTAAAGCTTATTTCGTTTTTCAATTTACTTGAAAAGTTACACAGTCAATTTTATAAACGTCTTAATTAGTTTTTTGGACTCTATGCTCATAATCTAGTCATCTAATTCTTTCACTTTGATCGCAGTATAATTAAATTATTAGCGAGAGGGTTTTCATTCCTTTAATTTTTACTGGTGCTTGTTGCCAAGTTGGCTGCGAAAAGAAATTTTCTCGGATTTTAAATTGATTTTATATCATCAGCAAAGTAGCGATGCAGTTCATTGTATCTAGGAAATTACATCATCTTTGTAGATATAAACACACTTCTGATTACATAACAGGCCTCATACGTTTAGCCATAAATTTTTGGCGGAATAACATTAAACTTCGGTTACTTTTTCAGAGACTAGTGTATGCATCACTAGGCCCGCATGCTGTCGTAAGGTTTTTACTGAGCGACGAGTGCGCCTACAGGTTCCTACTCCCCCACAATGCACCAGAACGCTACCCTGCACCTGATGACCATATCGGCCCATGTGAATCGTCACGCAATGGTGAGAAATGTAAGTCAATTTTGCCTTAGTTATCATTAAATTGTAATAGCGGGTTTCCTTGATTGTACTCTTTCCCCCTTTTTTATTTATTGTTATTATTCAATATTTTTTTTGTATTGTTTTAGGTATATAAAGTATATATTTTGTATATATTTAAATATGATATGATAGTAAAGGTGATGATGACAATGCTCGAAGTTAAGGTTTGCTTGAAAGTTAAGATATAGGTTTGGACTGTTGTTTTTGGGTCTACGGTGTGTTTTTGGTTTAAACATTGCGGGACTGTGAAGTGACTGTTGTCGTATTGGGTTTCTTCAGGGAACATAGGCAGATTTGAGAATGACATTAAATATGAATTGATGTAACGTAGAAACGAGTATGGTACGCAACATATTGATGAAGCGCGCCTGCAGAAGTACAGAATTAGGGTACAATATCACTTATGTCTGCTCTCTCCTTCCCCTCATGTATAGCCATATCTCATAACGAAGACCGTCACCCTATAAAAACGAACAATACAAAGAACCATTAATCTCTGGTCCCGTATATCACTTGACGATCGAGTCGATCTCCATCAAGCTATTTAGGAGCATAAAAGACCCAAAAAGAGCCACATAACGTTTAGTTTGCCGATTAACTGAGAAAGAAATAATACAGGCTGAAGCGCTCGGTGCAGGACGGAGACTCTTCGAAAGTACTCGACTAGCTAAAATGTGAAAGACATATAACACACCATCCACTGATAAAAATCATTACTCACGATACCTTCATATGTATTGACAAACTCCCAACAACGACCACCAAAAAGCATAACACTCTACATTCAAATACCCTCCGCAAATACCCTCCGCACTACATTCAAATAATTTTAGTGTGGACCACCCAGTCCACACTAAAGATAATACAATAAAACGTGCGCCACTTGTACAACAACATATTCACTCTTGCAAACATCTAAAACCACATAGACCAGTGGCTCCCAAAGTGGGCGATATCGCCCCCCTAGGGGCGCTGGAAAGATTTTGGGGGGCGGTAAGGAAGAAGAGGGCGATATGGGGGCGATAAGGGGGGCGATAGTCAGAAGTTCGAACGTCGAACGTTTGTTCAACGATTTGTACACAACACATGCAGCACATGACTCCCAGTGATGGTTTTTTCACCCAGATCTGTTTTTTTAACTTCTCCTGGGTTTACGTCTCGGACAAACTAACGGTCGGACTCGCGGCCGGTCTCACGGCCAATTTTCAAATTAAATGATCAAGGAATATCTCTCAAACTAATGAACTTAACTTGATGAAACTTGGTACACGTAGTCATTAGGACCTAATGATAATGTTTTGCTCATGAAAATTGTTTGAATTTTGCCATCGTTTGTTTTTGCCATTGTTATATGGCAGGGTGGCGTAGTGGTTTCAGTTCAGAGTACCAAGATTGGCGCAGAGAGGCACGTAAAACTGTCACGAGTTAAACATCACCATTGAGAGGTTAGGTATTAATATACAAACCTTCTTTGAATCTGTTATGTAGTTTAGAAGAAATTTCTTGCCCGGAATTATACCTAACCTCAGCAACGGTAATGTTTACAATTTTTTCGTTTTGCCTTCGTTTGCGAGTTCTACGGCTATACGTATAAGGCTCTCGGTTAAACCGGCCGGTAGAAAAGCCGGTCGTTCGTCCTATATCTGTATAACTCGCGAACGAAAGCAAAATAAAAACTGTCACGAATTAAACATCACCATTGAGAGGTTAGGTATTAATATACAAACCTTCTTTGAATCTGTTATGTAGTTTAGAAGAAATTTCTTGATCGCCGCGAATTTAAGTGACAAATTACCAGGCGATACGTCCCGAATATAAGGAAGTGTGAAATCAAGAATGACTGTGAAATGAAAAAAAACTAGCAAACAAAGGTAAAATCGAAAAAATTTTATAAGCTAAAAAATCACTGTTTGATAGTTAGGAATGTATATTCAAATTTCTGTTCAAAACTGTTCAATAGTTTGGAAGAAATTCTTTGATCACTGCGAATTTCGGCCTGCTTCGCAATGTGCGCGTAACTCACGAATGAAGGTAAAATAAGGAAAAAAAATTACGAGCTAAACACCACCGTTAGGTTCCGATGAATACGTGTTCCAAGTTTCATAGAGCTGCGTTCATTAGTTTGGGATATATTACTTGACAATTGAATTTGGAGATTGGTCGTGAGATCGGCCATCAGTCCGGCCGTAAATTCGCCCGAGATATCCTAGGTTTCTAGTGCTGAAACAGTTAAAACAGCTGAAAAACATATCGGTTCACTAAATGGGTTTTATTTGTGAACTACACATTTGTGTTTAACCTTTATCTTTTAAAATTGCAGCATACTAAATTTCAAGAAAGAGGCGTATGTCTGTGGGGGGCGCTAGAAATTCACTAGGGAGCCAAAGGGTGCGCCAGCCTGAAAAAGTTTGGGAACCACTGACATAGACCATGACATAGTAGACATAGAAATATAACCGTCCTTCATAAAAACTCTTTCAGCCTTCCTCACAGGCACAGTAGTACCAATCAGATAGGACTTCCACTGCAACTAAACACAGGTGACCCACGGGGCTTACATCTTCCTAAATCTATACAGATTTTATGTCCACAAGCTCCCACCACCAACCCCTAATACAGTGCTACAATACATAGCCTTTGCATATGACACACCACAACCTAAAGATAGTGCCCACACAACTGTGCAGCACTTCAAACACAACATGTCTTACAACAGATCAACACCTTCGAAAATCAATGGCTCATAAGGACGAACACTAGTTTTAAATTATCCTTATTCGTTGACGAAATACTTCTGACTTGATTATCGACAACATCAACAACACCCACTATACCCATGCATACATAAACAACGGAACGCTCTTAGGATTAAAATTTTCATCACATTGTTTTAGGCCCCAAGTAACAGTCAGAAAGCAATTGCCCTCGCAAATTTACAGAAAATTCACAGATTCTACTCCCTCCCTATTACATAAAACTCATCCTATACTTCACATACGAGTATGTTAGATCGTCCCTCATATACACCCTCCTGAATACCCTACTCACTCTTTTCGAAACAGCAATATCTCTATTACATAAAACTCATCCTATACTTCACATACGAGTATGTTAGATCGTCCCTCATATATACCCTCCTGAATACCCTACTCACTCTTTTCGAAACAGCAATATCTCAACTGCAGAGTACTAATGAACTTGGGCACTTTAATAAAGCACTAATATTAATCATAAACACGCACTGGTCGGATTTCATATCCTCACAAACATTCACGAAAAATCAAACGACCCCCAATACTTCAATCAACTCAAATTCCTTCCATAGAGAGACCAGTTATTCCATTGCTCCAAAATATTAGCATTATGTCCCCACCTCCAAACCAGTACACGTTATCACCATTCTAACACACAGTGAGCAATGTGCAACCCCCGTCAGCTATTGAATGAACCGAATGATTAGTGATGAACTTGAGAGTGACTAACGGTAAATGCGAAACTAACAACCCAGCAACAACTGACTCGCCAAATCTAACTCCCAAATTTGGAGCGAATCATCAACAATCACCATCACCGTTATCACCCTATTATATCAGCATTCATTAAAATTGAGAAAAAATGAGCCTTCAAATGCCTACATCGCCCTTTAGACCAGCCGTTGCGAACCCTTGACAAATTACCTCCTACTCCACTGCCACCACGACTATACCTCAAAACGCCTCAAAAAATTTAAAAATTCACATGGCGCCTTCTTATTTCCTCCTGTCATTTAATTTTCTCCTCTTCTCTCTGGCCACTCTGTTACCTTCCTTCCCTTAACTTTTAAGTGGCACCATACCACCACCGAAACAACTATAGATTACAGAATTACAAATATCCGCCCGATTTTATTTATTTTTTTTTTTCAGATTTAGCCAGGAGTGACGGCACGTCGTGTTGACGAAATACTTCTGACTTGATTATCGACAACATCAACAACACCCACTATACCCATGCATACATAAACAACGGAACGCTCTTAGGATTAAAATTTTCATCACATTGTTTTAGGCCCCAAGTAACAGTCAGAAAGCAATTGCCCTCGCAAATTTACAGAAAATTCACAGATTCTACTCCCTCCCTATTACATAAAACTCATCCTATACTTCACATACGAGTATGTTAGATCGTCCCTCATATACACCCTCCTGAATACCCTACTCACTCTTTTCGAAACAGCAATATCTCTATTACATAAAACTCATCCTATACTTCACATACGAGTATGTTAGATCGTCCCTCATATATACCCTCCTGAATACCCTACTCACTCTTTTCGAAACAGCAATATCTCAACTGCAGAGTACTAATGAACTTGGGCACTTTAATAAAGCACTAATATTAATCATAAACACGCACTGGTCGGATTTCATATCCTCACAAACATTCACGAAAAATCAAACGACCCCCAATACTTCAATCAACTCAAATTCCTTCCATAGAGAGACCAGTTATTCCATTGCTCCAAAATATTAGCATTATGTCCCCACCTCCAAACCAGTACACGTTATCACCATTCTAACACACAGTGAGCAATGTGCAACCCCCGTCAGCTATTGAATGAACCGAATGATTAGTGATGAACTTGAGAGTGACTAACGGTAAATGCGAAACTAACAACCCAGCAACAACTGACTCGCCAAATCTAACTCCCAAATTTGGAGCGAATCATCAACAATCACCATCACCGTTATCACCCTATTATATCAGCATTCATTAAAATTGAGAAAAAATGAGCCTTCAAATGCCTACGTCGCCCTTTAGACCAGCCGTTGCGAACCCTTGACAAATTACCTCCTACTCCCCTGCCCCCACGATTATACCTCAAAACGCAACAAATTTAAAAATTCACATGGCGCCTTCTTATTTCCTCCTGTCATTTAATTTTCTCCTCTTCTCTCTGGCCACTCTGTTACCTTCCTTCCCTTAACTTTTAAGTGGCACCATACCACCACCGAAACAACTATAGATTACAGAATTACAAATATCCGCCCGATTTTATTTATTTTTTTCCAGATTTAGCCAGGAGTGACGGCACGTCGAATGGGTCGAATCGTTACATTGACAATTTTTCAGGCAATATCGAAACCTTAAACTATCATCACGACCGTGAAGATTATTCGTCCGACTGCGTTCATGATATCTTCGGGAAGACTGCTCACCAGCCCATCCATTTCATGAACTCCCACTCGTTGTTCAGTCGTAACAAGACGTTGGTGGGACCTGAAGATAACGTAAGTTCCGATGTCTCAAGAACACTACTCTTCAAAATGTACTTGTAGAGTAGTACATTTGTCACTGCTGTGTTATTCATTTTACTTGAGAACTGACGCCTTGTAGTTGCGAGTAAATGTGTCAAAAATGAGTGAATCATGTTTCCAGTTTTTAATTCTGGGAATGCAGCAGTAGTTTTCGCATTTAACCAATAATTTTTGGAATGTTTTATGGTTTTTTAACATTAAGTTCTTAAGAATCCATAAAGTACATAGAAGCAATTATATCTTCTGTCGTTCTAGTCGTTACAGCCTAGCACTTGCTGATCAGATTCATTTGGTTTTATTAAAAATTTTTAGTTAATTTTGATTTCAATTACTGTTTCATTTGCATTTTGTGTACTGCTATATACAACGCGACTGCTGCGAACCACGTGTGTCAGCGTACAAACGAGGCGCAATTCACCCGAGGTCGGCGAGGTGTCAATAACAGCGACCATCGAATAAGCTAATATTACCTTTTGTCTCAACAGATTTTTCCGGGCACCTTCACCTTCGAACTTTACAACTCGCACACCAAGGCCATTCCCGTAGAAGAAGGCAGCTTGGTGGATATCATTGCACGGAAGACGTGTCCCCTCACTCACTCGAAGTGTCCGTCTCTGATGTGCAACTAATCTCGCCAGCCTGGTTCACTACACCACGTGTCTCCTAACGCACTCGAAGTGTCCGTCTCTTAAGCCCGGTCCACACGCTCAGTTTTCACAACGATTTGTCTGCGCAGTTTTAAGTCGGAATGAAATCGTTGCAATTTTTAGAGCGTCCACACGGTACCGACTTATCTGAGTAGTTTGCTCAGTTTTGCGCGATCTCGCCATGGAGACGTCTCGGACAAATTTTACGGCCGGTCTCTCCTTGTTCACTACTCTGTTGGGGACTATTCAATAAACCATCATTTATAAGACTGTGATAGAACAACAGCAATAAAATGTTTTTCACTGTTTATTTTGTATTTCACTCTCGAGAAAACTATTATTATCGATGATGTTGATGTTGATTATTCGAAAAAATTATGTTTGTTTAGCAAAGACAAGATTATATTCCTACATTTAATTTAATAGTGTTAAAAATTCATCGCAAGTTAAAAAAGGAATGACTTGCTATCCTTAATTCAATTTATTCATTGTGCGATGTGCATAATCGGGTTCTCTTGCTTGTTGAATGTTAACATAACATAACATATCGATGTCGGCGCTGAAGAGTAGGCCTGATGTGGACTGCCGGCGATTCTTTCTTTTCGTGACTTGTTCACAGAAGATCTAAAATCGTGTCATTTGAGCGGATCTTTTCAGGACTGACGATAGTTTGAAATAGCTACTAGACTTCCACCGGGTTCGATATGGTGCAAGGCATTTCAAATCTGAACATATATTTTTCCATAGCTTTATCTAGTCTGTTCTTGAACGCGTTCATACTTGGATCGCCATGCAACGGTGTCATTGGGGAGGCTATTCCACATGTCGGTGAGTCGAAGCGAGAAGAATTGTTGTCGCGTGGATAAGTTGCAGCGCAGTTTTTTTAGTTTATAGTCGTGGCCCCTGGTGTTGGTTCCTGTTTCAAATTCTAGTAATCCTTCGGGGACCTTGTATAAACCATGCGTATACTTGTATACTTCAATATGAGGTCTCCACGCAGACGTCGATAGCTGAGGCTTGAAAGCTTCGTAATCCTTAATCTTTCTCCATAGGACTTGCCCTTCAAGCCTAGAATTATCCTTGTTGCACGTCTGAACATTCTCTATTAGAATTTTATCCTTTTCAAATCTCGGTGACCACATAACACTACCAAATTCTAGATTCGGGCGCACGACAGCAACAAACAACTGCTTCATTGCTTCTGCATCTAGGAACTCGAATGAGCGTCTGATTAGTCCAAGAAATTTGTTGGATGTGTAAGCTTGCGTTTCAACATGCTTAGAAAATTTCAGCTCTTTGTCGACATAAACTCCGAGATCTTTTTCCACACTAAACTTTTCTATCATTACTCTCTCGTTGCAACCATGTCTTCTCATACTGTTATCTTGCTGTTCATTGTTCTTCCCGAGGTGGAGTACTTTACACTTGTCAGCATTAAACCGCAGCTGCCACGGATCAGCCCATTTAACTAAACTGTAAGGACCACTTGCTACCTTTCGTCCCGCAGGCGAGTCGAATCGTTCAACGTAGATAATAAGTTAGTGGTGTAGGATCTACCGGCAATAAAACCATGTTGACAATCTGATAGGAGATGGTGAACAGTCGAGTGATCGATAATCCTATCCTTCACAACAGATTCCATTAGCTTACAACAACACTTGTCAGACTGACAGGGCGATAGTTGCCGGGGCTTTTCTTTCTTTAATTGGAATTTATGGGAGCCTCTGAAGACTGGTTCAATGTGGCCCCATGTCAGAACAGTTGAAGGAACTTGACTGAATTATGTTTTCTTGTACAAAATTGGGTGTCTTGAAAAAAAAACTCAAGATTTCTCAATGGCTGATGGGCTACAGAACGGGGCCACCAAAGTGGAGACCACACCGGGGTGGAGAGCACCACTCTAGGGCAGAAAGCCCCACTCCAGGGCAGATAGCCCCACTCCAGGGCAGAAAGCCACACTCCAGGGCAGATAGCCCCACTCCAGGGCAGACAGCCCCACTCCGGGGCAAATAGCCCCACTCCAGGGCAGCCAGCCCCACTCCAGGGCAGCCAGCCCCACTCCAGGGCAGATAGCTCCACTCCAGGGCAGATAGCCCCACTCCAGGGCAGCCNGTAAACACAAGATCTAGAATATTTGGGGTCTGTTTACCCCTAAAATGGGTTGGCTTGGTGATGTTCTGGATTAAAAATGAGTCTCGCACAGACTCCAAGAACAGGGATGCTGGGTGATTCCCATCTCTTGGAGAAGATTCATCTGCCCAGTCTATTTCTGGATGGTTTAAGTCACGAACAATCAATGTATGTGACCTGCTTAAAGTCATGCTCGGTAAAAGGCGGTTTAGTACTTTATCGTTATCAGAGGAGCTGTTAGGTGATCTATACAGGACCCATATGAGGAGGCTATCCTTGCCTTTTAAAGTAAGTTCGCACCACACTGATTCTCTAGCTGATTGATGCTCTGAAGATAATTTAACTTGCTGAGCCCCATAAGGGGCTCTAACCCACAGAGCTACACCTCTTCTGCATTGCTCTTCATTTAAGTTATGAAAACAATCGAACCCTGGCAACTGAAATTCATCAGGTACAATTTTCCCCCGTGATTTTTAGGGAGTGTTTCTGTGATACAAATAATGTCTATACATTCGTTTGCGATCACAGTTAACAGTTCACATTTTTTTGTTCAAAACGGAATCCGAGGTTACGTAACAACACTTTAAAACTTTTTGTGCACTTTCACTTTGATTTACGCGGTTGCTTCTTACATTACTCACAGGTCTGGAACTGTGGACATGACTTCTACTGTTTACTTGTCTTCCAGCTCAGCTAACTGATCGTGTGCGGCCGGTGTTGTCTTGATATTGCCAGAATGGTTGACTGATTTTCCGTGATTTTCCGCCTGATTTCATCCTGCCATTTCTTGCGAAAATCCTCTCTCTCTAAAGGGGTGAAATCACTCTTTACCAAACTTAGTTATACTCAGGAGATTCTCCAAGCTTTCTCGATGCCTTCAGCACGCTTCTAACCTGTGCAGGATCCTTTACAGTCACCAACAACGGTCTGCATGTGTTGGCAGCAGCATTCTTTGAGCGTAGCCTCTTGCACGATTTAATATCAACCGGTGGGCTGAGTGCCTTGCTACAGCATTCCTCAATAAATTTCGTATCAGCCATCACTCGGTCCTTCGAATCAGATGCGGAACTCTCGGGAACTACAAACCAAACCAAGTTGGACTTCCTACGTTCTCTGTCAAGTAACTCGCGGGAGCTTTCGCTTGCAACTTCGGATAAATCAACTCTTTGAGTCTTTACCTCAAAATTTTCCGTATTTTTCAGCTGAGCCTTCACTTCAGTCAGCTCATTGCAAAGCGAGCTCAATTTGTCACTCAGCGAGCGCACTATCTCACTCAAGGCGTTCACTACATCATTCAGCGATTTCGTCTCATTGCCTTGCTCTTCTACCGGCTTTTCATTTTTTCGAATGCCAAGAGTTGTTTCTTTGAAGTCACGACAAAACCAATGAAGTAATTTAGTTTTCTGGAGAAACAAGTATTCGTCAGAGCTCAACTTCGAACAGCTGATACAAAGAAGTCTTCGCAGCGTTCACAGATGACCGTCTGATCTGCCTCGCTCACAGAGATCTCTTTGCAGTGTTTGCAAACATTCATCTCTAACTTAGAGCTGATTTGATTTTAGCCTTTTGTCTAGCAGAAATAGCATGCTTTTCGACTACCTTTTTTTTCTCTGTCCAGCCATCGTACAATGCACGGAGAACACACAATTTTAAAAGTGAATTGACTCGAGTAGGGTTAAAGTTCCGGCAAAAATTACGACTCCAGCTGAGCAAAAGGACTCAAATGAACAGCTGAGCGAGGGGAGAGGGGTGGCTGAGGGAATGAAGGGCTAGCGACATAGGGGTTGAAAGGGTGAGGGGCTGGATAAAGGTCCCTAGACGGCGGGCAGCGTAGAGGTGACGTAGGGGCAATGGTGAAGTTGACGGAGCTCGGTTTGAGAGAGTAGGCTTTAACAGAAAGGCTCTTCGCCTATCTTCGTCACAATGTGCCCTCACTCTCTAGCTTTACCCTCTTTTTCAGCTTGAAAAACAGGGAACCGCTTTTTACTTGCTTCCACTCTTTGTTTGCATTCTCTTTCACTGACTTTACTTCAAGTCTTTTCAATGAGACGTTTCAATACAAAATGCGTTAATACAATTCAACCGCATAGTGAAAAGGCAAGCTGTGAGCCCGCGCAGCACGAACGCGTCTTGTGACACGGCTCAACCGCGACTCAGAAATATTCACAAAATCTTCTTCACAAAATATTTCATAGAATAAGGTTATTTTTTCAGCAGGGGTGTTGGTCTTGGGTCCGAAATTAAAGGTCAGTCGCCATTAATTAAGAGATTATTCTTCTATTCTTCGGAACAAATGAGTATTAGTAATAAATGGAAAATGTAAATAGAAACTCAAGAAGCAGCTACACTTTTCCTCTTAAAGGCTGTTTACCCTGAAAATTACATGACAGAAACTATATCAACCACATCTTCTATTGGCAGTGGAGTTCTCATGAACGAGGGCAATGCGAGATTCATCTGTATTATCATGAAAATGAAATTTATGTAAACTATTCCAGTAAAAAACTGCAGATCCGAGTAAAGTGGGAAAGCTCAAAGATGCACCGCATGAAAACTATATCTCGGTATAAAGATATGATTTACGATGAGACCCTAGGGTTACTGGACATCAGTAGCCTCGATTACTGGCTCCTTGAATGCTTGTATGATATGTCCACTGTCCAATGATTGGATTTGCTGCCGTCTGCATCACGCACGTCTGATCACCTATTATTTTGTAACTACGTGGTATGTTTTCCGATCTAATCCACTATTTAGTTGAATACGACTTTACATGTATTCATTTAGTAAATTTTGGCTCTCTACTACCCTTTCCTCCCTCCGAAAGTGGAGGCTCTTGTAGTGGGCTTGTTTCAGAGAGGTCTGTGATCAAACCACTCATAACTAAGAGTAGATTATGACTACCCTCTCACGAAGCTCATTCCTCTCCAATCTCTTTCCACAGAATCTTCAACACCGTATCATTTTTTATTCCAAATCTACTGACCTACTGACAAGTAAAAATAACCTTAGATATCCTTCGAGTTGATCTCACATATTCTCCACAGCTTTCCCATAAAAAAATTTAAGGACTGCCTAAGCTACATTCTACTGTAGTTCCCACACTTGGCTGCACGTTATTCTGTGTCCGAATAACTTTCAGACCCAGAAATACCCGATCATAAATTTTTGGTACTATCAGCTTCTGGCGCAAGGACGCCGTACGGTCGTCCAGCGCGTAATTTAGCGGCTCTATGCGTGTCAGAGCGAAAAAAGCGTCTAATAAGAATCCGGTAAATTCACTGCGGTCGTAGGGCAACCGTGAAGCACTCGTGTGCCTCACGAGTGCCACCTAATACCTTACAGGGCAGGCACAGTCGAAGCAGAATGTTTAAAAATAAAGCCCCCTCCTCCTCTCATTTTGGGGGAGGATGGAAAGCTGCATTGGTTTGAGGCGTCGTCTCTACGAGGCAGCCGCTACGTCGCCGTCTACAAACATGTCGCGCGTGTCTACGACATCTACTTCATCCAGATCACAGAAATTGAAGTTATCGATAAGTATTAAATTATGGTGGAGGGAACGTGTACCCACTTGAGGTGCGTGAAACAGGAATTATACTTGATTTTAAAAATTCCAGTAAACAGACAAACGAAATGTGGCAGAGTGAAGAGTCCTCATATGTTAAGCTGCTGTAGGATCAGATTGATGTCTATTAACGGAGTCTTAGTTAAATATTTAGAGATCATTGTTATCGAGCACGAGTTCTCTACATCAATGACACGCTTCACGTTCAGACGATGATATTATAATTTTTTACTTTAAATTATAGGCAATTAATATATCTGAAATATTAAATCCAATGGACTATGAAGCATAAAGTAATTTGTAGAACAGAAAAACGATTCATCCAAAACTAAATCTGCTCTTGACCGTGCAGTTCAATGTCAAAATTAAAATTCACAGATAATTCGACTTCCATCTTCATTCTGTTTCCAACATTTGGCCTAGAAAAGGCCGAGGAAAAAACCAGACTGGAATTTCATGTTTTTTTTTCGTTCTTGCAATTTCTTTATAACAGATTTATTATGAAAACAATTACATTTAGACGATATATGGTGCACGATTACCATTGCTACATAATTATCATTCAGAAACCTAAAATTTGCAACAAGAATTAAAACAAAAAATATTTTCGAGCGCGAACATCATACGCCCTTTTGATAGGTGCACTCTGATGACGTGCAGTCAGTGTATGTTGAATACAATGTAGGATTTATTTTCCTTCAATTATAATTATTGATGCTATCTTATAAGTCGTCAGAATAACTTCCAAGCTCACTATTAAAAATTAATTACAGGTAGTTCGAGATTCACACTAATACCACGCACCAGCACAAACAGCATTCTTCTACTAGGTTAAATAAGTTGTGTTGATAGAATATCTACCCTTAATAAATCATCTACCATATCACGAATAAACATTCATGGACGTCTGCCTTGAGCTGAATACGAGCTCCAGTAGCAGAAAAAAGACGTAAGGTCTTAACGAATATAAAATGTTCAGCGAACATGATTGAGCTTATGCACAGTAATAGTTTTTACCGTGGATGTGATGCTTAGCTCGAATATATGCGATGCCTTTTATCACACAAAAATAACATCATTGGTGAGCGAGCGAGCTTGAACAACATAGAAAACGAGCGAGCTTGAACAACCAGATAACGGCCGCCTCCAGGAATATGAAGAGGCGGAGGCTGGATCATCTAAAGGAGAAAATTAAGGAAACTGAGCGACAGTTGCAAGACTCACACGAGGCCGAGCAACAAATTGCGGAGGCGCAAGCGGTGTCTGCCATTCGAGAGAATCCCAAATATTTCTACAAATATGCCCAGTCAAAGGCCAAAATCAGAGCCTCAGTTGGGCCTCTGAAAAATAACGGTGTCCTTGTTGGAGACGACCAGGGCAAGTGCGTACTTCTGGGAGCGCAATTTAAGAAAAGTATTCAGCGAACCTCGATACTCAAGACAAGAGAACGAAATTTGAGTCATTCAAGAACTTCCAGGGGGGCGGGAGCTGATGAACATTGAGTTTGAAACACCGGATCTAGAGAGGAGTATCCAAGAATTGTCTACGTACTCGGCTCCCGGGCCAGATGGGTCCCTGCAGTATTACTGAAAAAATGTGTCGGTGCACTGAAAGTCCCTCTGACTTTGCTCTGAAAAACATCATTAAGAGAAGGAAATGTTCCAATTGACCTAAAATTAGGGATAATAACCCAAATCTACAAAGTTGGTGCGAGAGACAAACCCCAAAATTACAGGCCGGTAACATTAACATCGTACGTAATCAAAGTATTTGAGAAGGTTGTTGCAGAAGGTTGGTGAAGTACATGGAAGAGGCTGACCTTTTCAACAGAAGACAACACGGTTTTAGACAAAATCGTTCCTGTTTGTCTCAGCTACTGGAGCATCACCACCAAATCTTGGCCATGCTGGAGGAGGGGGCCGGGGTGGACGTGGTGTATTTGGACTTCGCGAAAGCGTTTGAAAAAGTTGACCATGGAGTGCTCTTCAGAAAATTACTACTGCTGGGGGTCGGAGGTAAATTGCTGTCATGGATCCACAGCTTCCTAACAGAAAGACCACAAGCTGTAGTTGTAGGAGGCTCGAGATCGAGCGAAGCTAGGGTGAAGAGTGGAGTACAACAGGGAACGGTACTCGGCCCAATCCTCTTCCTCATTCACATCGCCGACATAGATGAGGCTGTGAACCACGCGTCTGCATCGTCATTCGCGGACGACACCAGGATACTAATGACCATAACGGAGAGGAGGGACTGCGAGAGGTTGCAAGAAGACCTCTCTGCAATGTATAACTGTGCCCAAGTGAACAACATGCAGTTCAACGGGACCAAGTTTGAGGTTCTGAGATACAGTGGTAGCAGAAGAGCTGGTATGGAGCACCGCTACCTACCACCTGACAACTCGGAAATCAAAGAGAAGCGACTCGTTCGTGATNTATAGAAGCCTCACTGAAACCAAATCTTGTTTGCACGATTTTTTATGAGGTTGGCAGCGAATTCGCTTATATTGGTGGTACCTATTGTATAATTTAAAATCTTGAATATTGATACTGACCATATCTGTTTAAAACAGTACTATATCAACATACCATGTATAGAAGTAGAACCTGGAGTTTCAATTTGTTGTTTTATTTTTAGTTTTCTCATTTTAACTTCCAAATTCAATTTTTATTTCAAGCAAATGATCAAAAATATACTTCTAAAATAATTCAGTGTCAATAAGATTATTGCTAAGATTTTCACGTCTAAAGGTGAAATATATAAAGGTGATAATTTGATATATACAAATTATGATTAACGTGCGATATAATTTATTAATACGCCAGAAAACTATTAAAAAAACTAGCATACAGGAACTAAAATAAAAAAATATATAAAAGGCATAGAATGCATACCATGACAAGCGCATAAATTCTACATTTAATTAAAGTATTCAAGATGCGTTACCCTATACTTTGCCTATAGAGAAAGTAATATTCAAGTGCGCATGGATGCGACCAATTCCTCAATCGCCCCTTTATTGTGAGAAAATCTTGATTTCTCACCGATGATAAATCTTCAAATCCCTTCGAATTTTTCTAAAATCTCTAACGATTAATTCTAAACACGCAATGCGCTTTTCTTTCGTTTGCCTGGGCGGGCAAGCCGAAGTTGGGGGCTTGCAGGTGGTCACTATGGGCTGTTCATTGTATACGGTTGCCAAAGGTGGTCACTGGTCGGCTCATTAAATTTTCAAATTGTATGCTCAATCTCAAGCTCAATATTCTCAAAGAATTGAGTATTCCTACCGTTTTTCCTTTACTCCTGGTTCCCTGTTCCTTATTTTGTGTTAATGCCATGTAATTTTTTTTTATATTTTGTTTGATGCTTAACAACTATGCTTATTTTACTTCTGTAAGAAGTTGGACATAGATTTAGATTACTTTAAATTGTACCTTCTGAAGGAAAGAACTATATATCTATTTTAAATTCTATATCAAATCTATATCAAAATTCTATGTGTAATTTTAGTTTCGAACCAGATAAAGGGTTTGGGCATTTCACGCTCGCAGTTCGCCCAATACTGCAATGGATTGTTTCATCATAATTCAAGTCTTTACACTTTTTTCACGCCCAGATAAACCTCTGGCTATTCTCACTGTCTTCTTCCGTCCAGGTTCCTACTCCTCTTCCAACTATATTCCTAAATTTAAACCTTCATTCATTGCAACCAAGAAGTTTTCACACTGGGCATTAAAAACCTTAAGGCTGGTTGCTTAGTCCAGCCTCAATTTATCTATCAGTGTGCACATACACTGCCAGTTCGACGTGTGGTTGGAGCCTAATTAAATTTACATTTTCTCCTCTTAAGCATCTTCACTTTGCATTGGGACAGCTGCAGTCGACGCTCCTTGGACGTACTCTATTAATTGCCGATTCATTGCGCCAACCCACGCCGCCTGAGCACCTGAGAGCCGACCAGGAGCCATAAAATAGACCATGCTCGCAACCGATCTACATTATAACAGCAATTGAACTGCTGTGCTGCTACAAGAGTGGCAGTTGGCGTTTTTTTTTTGAGGGGAGCGTCTGGGCAAGATTTTTGGATTTTGTTTTTTTTTCGGTTTATATACTCATCTTAAAGCTTACATTCTGACGCATCCAACGGTACCAAAACCATCAAACCATCTCTGTACGTTGATTTATGCGTTCACTACAGATTCCGTAAGGCAGGGAGGTGTCCGGGCCCCTTTAGTAAAGTTAAGGCGGAAATTACCCGGCCGGGCACCATAAAGGGGATCGTCTGACGTAAAGCAGCCAATATTATGACATTCTCCAGTTCTTATTATCATCTTAAAGCTGCTTTTCTGACGCATTCAACGGTACCAAAACCATCTCTGTACGTTGATTTATGCGTTCACTAGAGATGCCGAAAGGGAGGGGGGGTGGTGGGTTCTTTAACAAATAAGATGGGCGATAATTAGCCGCCGAGAGCACATAAATAGTGTATCTGGCAAGCTACAGCTCAGTTGCCCTCTTGTTGTCGCACGAGGAGGTTTGCTAGCAGTCGCTCCCACCATCCTTGACTGGAATTAAGCTTCAGTAACGCTTAGTTTGGTAACCTTGCTACATTGAGTGGCTATCCGATGCGCGCTTGACTTTGCCGCGCGGTCCTGAAAAGTTAACTTATTGTCACGGCAGACCTATCTCCTCATAGAGTTTTGAAGATACAGCGATTAGACATATACCATTCGATTTGCAATTAAAATATCTATCGATTTATCGTAGCTTTTTTTCGAATTTCGTTATAGTTTTGAAAATATTTTGAAAAAAAAGAGGGCGGAAATTGAGAAAAAAGCGAGAAATTTTCGAAAATTTGGGGAAAAATGCTCCCACCTCCACAAAAATTCGAAATTCGAAAAAAATACGATAAATCGATGGATATTTTGATTGCGAATTGAATGGTATATGTCTCATCGCTGTAACTTCAAAACTCTAGGAGGAGATAGATTTCAACAGTACCCCCTTTTTTGGCCGTTTTCTAAGAATTTCACGTTTTCTTTCATTTATTTTTGTTTCAAAAAATGGACATGAATAAAAGCTGTCTATTTTTCGGTTTTACATATGTGTACTAAGTTTCAGAGTGATCCGTCTGTAAACAGCCAAGATTAAAAACCGCAAGACGCTCCTCTTTAACGAAACTATTAAACTTACCCCTTTGGATCATCCTATACTTTCTTTCGGATGAGCCTTGGGCTGTTTTGCCAAAATTTACTGTTCGTTCGCTCGTTAAATAAAAGATTAAAATTCTTAGATTGTGTAAATTCCTTACAATAAGCTCAACAATTAATTGTGATACTATGTGGTACAACTTATGGTACGTAAAACGTCGTAACTTACGTTATCGTCAGGTCCCACCAACGTTTTGTTTCAGAAAAACATGGCGTGGCAGTGCAAAACTGCCACTTATGGTACCTAAGACGTCGTAACTTACATTATCGCCGGGTCCCACCAAAGTTTTGTTTCGGTAGAACAATAAACACTTAATCGTGATACTATGTGGTACAAATTATGGTACGTAAGACATCGTAACTTACGTTATCGTCGGGTCCCACCAAAGTTTTGTTTCGGTAGAACATCGCGTGGCAGTGCATAACATAAACGGGCTGGTGAGCAGTTGTCCCGAAGATATCATGGATGCAATCGAACGAATCATCTTCACCATCGTCATGTTTGTTCCGAGAACTTACATTGAACGCAAGTTTTTCATCGATGCGATGCTCTTCATCAAGCGTTTCCCCATTTACGGAAGAATCTGGAAGAAAGATCAAGAAAATTCATTGGAAGTTTCAGTTTTAATTATCAGCCAAAGCTTTTTTGGCTTATCAGTTTAGTTTTTGGCTGCTGGGTTCAGTTTCAGTTTAAATGATCAGCCACCAGCTTCTAATAAATGTCATTCGTTATATGCATAAATGAAAAAATCCGGATCAACGGTACTAACGGTATAGGTACACTGCATCCGCCTTTCATGATGCGAAAGCGTCTATATAACGTAGCAATTCAGCTTCGTCAACCCTATAGACACTTTTATTCTCTTTCTGCCAGAATGGTGGAAACGATGATCAACTTTACATGCTGTTCGTCCGGTAAACTGATAAAAATGTCCTTCTGCGTTTCTCCTGTTATATCAGCTCAGGCAGGCAGGTATTTTTCATGAGCTGGTGGCGAGGTGCCACTAGGAAAAACTTGAAATAAAATATATAAAAAAAAATTTTAAAGACCACGTTTCACAATATCTCGAGGAGTTCTTCTCAGTTTAAGAATAAAGGCTAAAATCAAAAAAGTTGCATAAAACATTTTACTGAATAGAAGTCCTAGATAAATAAAATAGAACGTTTCGGGCCATGCCCATCATCAGCTAGTAGAATACATCTGGAAATACATGGAAATCAATTTTAGTACATAAATTTAGAAAATGATAAGGAAAGAAAGGAAAAAAAAAACGGAAAAAACAACTATTGACCTAGAATCGAAAGAGGAAAAGAGCTGGATTGGTTATTCAATTTAGGTTTAAGTTTTTGGATCTAAAGAGATTCTAAAATTCGTAAATCGGTTTGGCTGCTAGCGTTACAAAGAATTTTAAATTGATCGATGGACACGGGAGGAGCAAGTGAGCACTGTTCTGTATGAAGTCTGTTGCGAGTGTTAATTAACTGAGAAAGTCTAGTTGAGATAATCGGCTAGGCTAGAGCAACGCTCCTAAAAGACCAATCTCGCTTAGCCCCTAGGCTGATATAGGAGTGGCTCGAGTGACCACATATTCAAATAGGCGTTGATGGCGAATGAGATAATTATTATGAAGTATGGTCTTATTTTGATTTTCCAATTGTAACTTAATTGGGATTTCAATATAAATTTCATTTAGTTACTCCAAGTAGATTCCAACTTAGTAGTAAATTTCCCTTGCTCAGTTGATGTGTTACCAAATGAGTTAAAGTTGAGAAATATAATAAATTGATACAAATTACCAGAATTTCAGTATAATAATGACATAATTTGAATAGAAACCTTAAATTATAATGTGAAGTGGTAATACTTACAGTTTGATGTATAATTAAATTATGTTTTGAAATGATAGGGAATTATGACCTTTTTCCAGTTCAAAGATGCGAAGAAAATAACCATGCCATATTATGACCCAGTTCATTCATATCTGCGTTCATTTATTGTGTAAATTCATTCATATCTGCGTTGATTCATTATGTATTGAAAATGTTAATTTCAAAATATTTTAATTGATAAATATGAGTCATATTTTTACCATTGTTCAAATGTGAGTTAAGTAGCCAATTAGACAAATTCAAGCGGAGAACTTTAGAAAAGGTAAAATGATAATTCTGAACCTTGGGTTAATTTAGCATCTGAGATTTGAGTTAGCTTAGGATAGATTCAGATAACATGTCACTGTTTTGATAGCATGGCATAGATATTCAGAACCGGAGTCAGAACTTCCTTTATTATTATAAAATAATAATGTATTCTGAATTGTTATCAAAATCGCATTTGGATAGTAAATTTAATTATCGCTCCAATTGATACAGCGTGGATCTTCTATGCGGAGATGTTGATAAATTAACTCCATGCCATGTCCTAATGTCTAACCCCTTGTCCTCAGGTCTCTCTCTCGGATATACTTAATAAACAAGAAGAAAAACCACACGAAGTCTTTATATCCAGCATATAGCAACTAACCGAACCAAATACCATCGGCCTCCGATTTACCTAGACTGCACGATTAGGCATATTAGTCCTCTTATTACGGGTACCTCCAATATACCAAAAATATAGAAGGAGACGAAATAGGTGCTACCGTGCTATACACATAATTTGGTTGTTGGAACTGTGAAATTCCAGATATACTTAACTACATGAAGGAAGATGTTCAGATTTGAAATGCCTAGCACCATATCGAACCCGGAGGAAGTCTAGTAGCTATTTCAAACTATCGTCAGTCTTGAAAAGATCCGGTCAAATGGCACGATTTTAGATCTGTTTGGTTAAAAATAATGTCAGTTTTATTGAGGACTTCTTTTGAGTTTAATCTACCAAGCTTTCTGATAAGAGGTACAGTAATAGGGTCAATTTGTCTTAATATTTGTCCAAATGGGTTAGATAAATCCTGCGACGCGTTTCTCTCATCACTGAGCATCTTCAGGCAACGAGGTCGAGCAGCTGAGTAGACGAGATGCTTGCGGGTTGGCTACAGAAAGGAGACAAATTGAAGTAGTGAACGAAGCTACGAGTAAGGTTCTTATACAGTCGGTTGTACACTTGTTCTAGTTATGAAGTTTCAGAGTGCGTTCGGATCCAGTCGTTTGGTTGTTTAGGTATGGCTTTTTCCGTTGAATTAGAATTGCTTTCATTATTTGTAGTCTGTCGAAATCTGGTTCGTGGCGAAGGATTTTTTGTATTTTGTACCAGTTCTTCCCGGGTTAATTTGGTGTTGTGGTTGTCCAAAGCGTGCGTTTTTAGTCCTCCAGCAACTAAATGCATTGTGAGCCGTCTTGATAGGGTTGTAGTAGTCATGCAATATACGAATTGTTGCGGGGCTCGCACTCCCCGCGGTTACATGTGTATATGACATTTGTTTGTTTCAGGAATCAGGGTTGGTAGTTTCGGGGCTGTGTTGTTCTTTGTGATTAAACTGGTTACGGTAGGGCTTTTGTAGTAGATTATCAGCTGTAATCGGTGGTTGTTGTTTGTGCATGCCACGCTGTTTCCAATCATCTGCTTGAGGATTCGTTCGCCAGTTTTGTATGCAGATGAATATTGATTCTGATAGTAGACATTGTGGACTAGATGCTCGGGGTTTCTTACATCGCTCGTTGGGTTTCCTGTTTTTTGGGTGATTGTTGCGAGGTAATGGCTCAGAATATTGTCAAAGAGTGAATTAGAGTAACCGTTGTTGATGAAGGCATTTTTTTAGTTTCAAGATGCTGTCATGAAATAACTGCCAAGTATGGGATATTTTATAGTTGCGGTGGATTAATGCCTTGATGGTGCTGTCTTTATATCGTTGGGGGCATTCACTGCGCGCGTTGAGGTATATTCCGTTATTGCTGGGCTTTTGGTATACTGAAGTTATGAAGTTATCAGTGGCTTCGATGTTGACATCCAGGAAATTTATTTTATTGCCCGTTCCCATTTCGTGAGTAAACTTCAAAACAGAGTTGGTTTCGAAAAGGTTCTTGAGTATTAGGAGGGATGCAGCGGAGTCATTTATATTTTAGGATGCAGCGGATTCATCATATTTTTAACCAAAGATGTTTAAATGAAGGGCTCTACCCTAAATATACAGATTTTAGATCTGTGAACAAGTCACGAAAAGTAAAAGAATCGGCGACAGCCACATCAGGCCTACTTTTTAGCGCCGACATCGCTATGTTATGTAAGTCTACCAGCGTTCGTTATTTACGATCGTTTACGAGTAATACAGATTTTCACATCTGAACATAAGCGCAAGAATACAAGCCTATAGTTTTTGACTCTGCTCTGAAGACTTTTGAGAAGATTGTTGTTCTTCTAACCATACGAGGTTGAATTTCCTGTGGTCACTTCCAAGTAATCCGCAAGAAATTTTGATGCCGACATAAGAGATGACCTCATAGTTGTTCTTGACTCCCGTGTTATATTTACTTTTGGTTTTGTTCATGTTCGCTCTAATAATAATAATAATTTCGTTATGTATAGTGTTCAACTCGTTGTGTAATAAGGTGGTCGCTTATATTCTTTGCATCTCTTTCATTTCATTTGATAACGAGCTTAACTCGTTCCGCCGAGTTTATTTCATTTGGGCTGATTGGGCACTAAATAAGTTAAAAAGCGAGGAATATATCAGAGGAATTTTCTTCCACCCATGTTTCTCGTTCAAAACGCTCTGACAAAAAAATTTTTTTTTAAATAAGGCCTCCCACACTCACCATTCCAACAAAAAGGAATTAATTTTATTAATTAATCTGACGATCTGACAAAATGTGTAATCTTTATGGTTCAATCTCGCACATCACTGGTGTATATGAAATTCTTAACGCTCACAGATGACCAACATCAGCATTGGCATTTGCCCAGCGATACTGGAGTCATTTATAACTAATTTTTCTATTCTTTTCATGCATCGTCCAATGCCAGATGGATAAATACGTTCAAAACTTTTGAGTTGAATTGAAATCGATCCTCAAATCAAATCATTTCAATACCTCTAGCGATAACCCAAGGTCTGTCTGCGAAACGAATTCACACTCTAACTCAGGCCGCTCCCATGAGGCAGTTAAATCAAGCCTCAGAGGAAATAAGTAGTAAATATCTGGTGTAATGCTTGACACGGTGTAGCTGCGCAGCTCAACAGTCTCTTGTCGACCAGGGTTCCGCTGTTTACTAGGGGAGTGTGCCGATTGTACTCTCTCTCATTCTTTTAGCTTCCAGCATCGGGAGTGGCCACCCGTTATGCGCCTTGTGAAATCACGGATGAAGCTGTCTGTGTTTTCCAAGCGGACAATTATCGTCAGCCGTCAGTGTTTTCCAAGTGGACAATTTCCGTCATCCGTCAGTGTTTTTCAAGTGGACGATTTCCGTCAGCCGTCAGTGTTCGCCTGTCTGGAAAATATTGTAAATCGTTTGTGCCTACTTAATGGAAAATAACGTACAACGTCTGTGTCTACCTAAATAGTGTAAATCGACTGTGTTTACCTGATGGAACATATTTTAAATCGTCTGTGCTTGCTTAGAGGAAGGACATTGTACGCCGTTTGTGTTTACCTAGTGTAGGGGCATTTTTTAAGCCGTTTGTGCTTATCTAGGGTAGGGTAATTTTTACCAGTCTCTGATTATTAACATTGGGGGTTTTCGAACCGTCTGTGTTTACCTAGCGTAGGATATTTCTTAGCCGTTTGTGTTTCTCAGCCGTCTTGGGTTTGCTTAGCGTAGGATATTTCTTAGCCGTCTGTGTGTACCTAGCGTAGGGTATTTTAACTGTCCGTGTTTATAAGTTTGAATATCGTGTGTTCTTTTAGCTTCCGTAATAAAGATTTATAACGTAGATTTTAACTTCATTTTTCTGGCCTTCTACTAGTTTTTGGCGTCGATTTATCCCACTAACCCGTCGGGATAGCAGGTGTATGTTGAGATCTCCCGCAACGTACAGTATAAACGCAACCGACCACATGGACATTCTCGAGCGTGCTGGCAAACGGCCGTGGAAGACGCCACCGAGCCTCTGAACGCATCGCCGCAGCCGTCGCATAGCAGCCGCGCAATAGCCGCTCAGTGCAGCGCTGCTCGAGACACAGCAGAGCTGATTCCAAGCCATCGTTCAATCCTAATACCGCGATGGTCCTTACGACACCACAGTTCAACTGAAGTTATCATGCGGCCGTGGTTGGTCCCGGCACCAATATTTAACTAGGACCTCGTGCTTGTACAAGTTCCGGAATATTACATGGTAGTTTCTATTAGTACTTGGTAACGTTGTGACTCAAATCAATAATAATAAAAGATTTCCGCCTCTCACCTTTTTTATCAGACAAGCGTGGGCCGATGAGATCAGAAGGCGCGGGGTGCCGAGCTGGAGCGTCCTGGGGAGTCAAGATCCTGACGGCGCACTCGTCGTTCCAGAAAAATCGATCAAGGGCCAACGGGCCCAGCATGCCATACAACAGCCTCTGGGGAAGAATACCTTAATTGAAATTCTGCCGAAACAGAAATGGAAGGATGAAAAGAATCTGACACGTATTCTAATTAATGTGGGAACAATCAACAAAAAGAATATATATTCTTTATTCAATAATTATAAGAAGCCGAATTACTATAATTTGTAATTCACTTCATGCTAGTCAATGATTCACCGAAATTTTGTCAGAATGTTCATCTCTGAGCTTCAGCTTCTGCGAAAATTTGATTCGACAATTGTAAGAAGTCTCTGTACTCAAAAGGAAATTAGATTCTTACAATTAAGTTCATAATAAGAAAAGTCTTTTTTTATGTGTTGTAACAGCAACCTTAAACACACTAATGTCCTCTGGTGGCAAATACATGAACGGGAAAATCATGTATTCAACCGATAATGTTGGAATCATGCCATTGGAACCCTGCTCGGTGCTCATAGCTTCTACACAATTAATGTAAAGCTCAGCAGCAGAAAGCACCGCCTGTTCTACTATGTACGCTCACACTCAGCACAGGAGAGAACGTGTCCGAAAGGAGCGTCAAAAACTTCTTCGGCGTCGGATGGTTGCGCTCGAAATGAAACAAAGAATTGCTCGGAAAACGAGCCTTCACGTCCTGCCCAGCAGACAAAACGTTAGGTAATTATTCTCGAAAACGCGTGTTGTTGTCATGTAAGAAAAAGATCTTGCTTTGCATTTATTTATTTTTTTCACGAATTAATGGCAACCCGGAGAGCACAACTGAAAAAAAAAACATTTTATTACTACCAGAGGCACAACAGGGATTAGAAAAAATAAGGGAAACACCTGAGAATTCCACAAAATATATTTCAGGATGTTGTATGTACGTCCACCGTTTGCGGCAGGTACAGCCTCAATTCTCCGACGAATTGATTCATACAAATAGTGAATGGTTTCCAAAGGAATTTAATCCATCTTTCAGTTAAAACTTCCTCCAGCAATTTTAAAGATGATGGCGTGAGAATCGACTTCTGAGTTGCATCTCTAAAATCGACCAAAAATGCTCGATAATATTCAGGTCTGGTAATTGTGGTTGCCGAATGAGCTTTTCAACTTAGAATGAGCTTAGAAACTGGCTTTCCCTTCCAGAAAAAGTGCTTGAACCATTGTATTCCTCAGTTCAGTTAAAACTTCCTCCAGAAATTTCATGGATGATGGCGACGAGAATCGACTTCTGTGTCTCATCTCTAAAATCGACCATAAATACTAGATAATATTCAGGTCTGGTGATTGTGGTTGCCGAATGAGAGGCTCAACTTCATTAGAATGTTCCTCTTGCCATTTTTAACAATTTCAACTGTATGAATTGGGGCATTATCATCTTTGAAGCTGGCTTTCCCTTCCGGAAACAGTGCTTGAACCATTGCGCATGGATGAACTTAATTGGTCCTCGAAAATTCCTGAATAGTCACGGCTGTTGATTTTTCCATGAAGACAGATCATTGATCTGCCGGATTTCCCAGAAATAGCACCCCCCATCATCACAGCTCCCCCGCCATGTTGAACGGTGGGGAGGAGACAGTCGGGATTAAATGACTCTTTTGGCTGTCTCTAAACATGAACTCGGCTAGAGGCTGAAATAAGGTGAACGATGATTCGTCAGAGAAAATAAAATTTTTCCACTGTTCAAGGGACCAATTGATCGAAGTTTTTATCGAGGGTCTTTGTATTTATATTGGTCTCGAATTGGTCGAGGGACCAATTATAGAGGTTTTTACGCCACTCTAAACGCTTTGAACTATTTGTATTTGAAACCAGAGGTTTTCTAATTGCAGCTCTTCCATTGGATCCAGATCTGTGCAGCTCTTGGCGTAGGGCCTTTTTGGAAACTGGGATCTGGAGGTGTCTACTGAGGTCGGCAGTCATTTTAACAGCCGTGGTCTTTCGATTGTCGCTCATAATTCGATTATGGTTCGGACGGTCTCTCTCAGACAACTTTGACTTTCAGCAGACCTGAGCTTTGCAGAGGATGTTTTTCTTGCTCTTTCAAAAGCAGTCTTTACTTTTGAGACAGTACCTTTAGAAACGTCAAGCATTCGGGAAGTTTCTGTCACATTCACTAGCTCCTGGCCTCCTGCCATACGGACACCATCAATTTGGCCTCTTTGAAAGTCGGAGAGGTTTACCATTCATTGGTTATAGGTTAGGTTATAGACACAAAAATTATCTGTGCAAGGATAAAATATCAATTAGCAGCAACAATAATTAATATAACCCAAAAAGTCACGTTTTCATTGTTTATAATATGTTAAAAAATTACGATTTGTAAATGTCAGGTATTTCCCTTAAAATGTCTAAACCCTGTATATATAAAAACGGAGCAATTGAAAAAATCTAATTTACAAATTAATTAGCGGAATACGAACCCAGGCTGATTTTTTGCGGAATTTCCGCTTATTTCTCTATTTTCAATTGCATTTTTACTATAAACTAAAAATTGCCCACTGACCTAGCTGCATTATCTCTCACACTATCTTTTAAATTTTCAAAAAATTTTGCTTCTTTAAGGCAAAATATCTGTGAGGTCGAGTCATGCAAGCATTCTTCTATCGAAGATAATGAATTAATAATCGAATCTGATTGAGTGCACATAGATGAGAAATTATGCTCGTAATTATGCATCTTTTATGGGCTGAAGTAAACAATCTAGAAACGCATTACAGTAAACGACCAGACAAGGAAAACTCACTTGAGATTGGAAGAAATTTTTTGAAGTATTTATGAACGGTCGCAGCGCCAAGTTGTCGGTGTCTGTATACAATCCGCCAGAATTGTAGACAACCGCAAAACGTAGTAAGTCGCTCAGTTGGGTGAACAAGTAAGCTGCGGATCAAATCGTAACTGGTCCACTATAGAGAAGAATGTTTACCAACTATATTGCCTATTTAATTTTTAAAATGAAAACGTGGAAATTTAACGGTACAGATGGATTTATTAGGCAAATAATTAGTAACCAACAATAGATATTTATAGAAAATTTGTCATGAAAATAACAGTTAATGATTAAAATAAATTATGGGCGCAAGGAAAGGTGAACTGTGGTCAACAATTATCAGCTTTTTTACATCGGTATTACTAATAATTTTATAGCATCCACAATGATGTTTTCAAGCTACTTCTGTGTTTAATCAAGAACCGTGCACTCTCGAGCGACCCAAATCGCCTGAGACTCACGAGTGTTCCAGAAGTCTTCGGAGTTGAGGATCGCATGAAAAGCTGTGTTGCGCATGACTGTGCGTACGTTCACGTGCGCCACGCACAGACGAGGACAAATTTTCTGCAGACTCAGCAATCTTTGGGCAGACGAAGCATCGAGCGTCGCGCGCGTCAACAGAAACCAAACGTGAGCGTCCGAGTTTACGGTGCACATGCTGGATGGCAGGAATATTATAGGGGATAAATAAACCGCGAGTTTAGCATCGAAAATGTGATTCTTTAATTTAATGGCGAAAATGAGTGACGGAAATAATAAATAAAATTTTAACATCTCGGACGTGTAACCCCGATTGAATAATATAAAACAACTGCCAAATTTTAGATAAACATTTGAAACTCAATGTGATACGTAGCTACGAATTAACCATATTTCTCAGACAGAATAATCTGTAATGATGTAGAATTGCCTGGAATAATTTCATTCATTTTTATTGTACTAACAATCGACATACCTTTCAATGGAACAAAGAATTTTATGCGTTATTTTCATGTTCATTGACACTTCTATCTGGACATACCTTTCAATGGAACAAAGAATTTTATGCGTTATTTTCATGTTCATTGACACTTCTATCTGGTAGATATTTTGTGCAGATGGATCTGGAGCTATGTCCCTGAAAAAGATATATAATAACATTAATGAATTGAAGTAGAAGAAAAATGTGTGTGGCACAAGTTTTGGGTGCTTTATATAATTGATTATGAGTGTCAACCCGTTTCCTGTCACCTAAAAAACTCATAGCCGTAGTAATATATGAAGTGAATAATAATGAAATTAAACATTAACCTCAAAATGCTAAGATATTTTCAACATAATTTGCGCTCGCGACTTCAGATTGAGTTACGTGTTTGGATTGAGTTACGAGTAACAGTGAACGTGGGAGACGAAATTCAACTATAATAACAAATAGTGAAAAAATAGTAAAAAATAAATCACATTGGTAAAAAATAAACCACCATGAATATTATTCAATACAAAGATCCTAGAAAAAGAGATCATTTGCTTCTACCTAATCTCCACACAATTCACTATAACATCGCTCAACAGGAGAGCTGTCTCTTATACACATCTAGATGTGTATAAGAGACAGGCTCTACACAGGTACATAGCTTGCTAACTGATCCAGAACATTTTACTTGCATTACACAACATCCTGGTCCAGCCAGGTGATCATTTATACACCGGAATGAATAGGATGAATGGCTGAGTTTGCCATGAGCTGAGCTACCCGCAAGAATTTGTCCTTCGTGGGACTATAACCCAGGGTCGCTGGGTGTGCTAGAAAGTCACCACCACTGCACCATATCAGCTTTAAAACTTTTCGTAGTCACTAGTGCATGAAATAATTACTTTTATACATACTACTTATAATTGTTGACTCGTGTACGTCAATTTTATTCCCGATTTGCGGTACGCTGATATATATTGCAAAGAAGTTGTTGGACTTCCATTAATAAAACATTACCTGCTCACGACAATTTCAACCACTAATTAATATAGCTAATTATCAAATTCTTAATATTTGAACTATATAATTATATAATTATAAAATCTGGAAAGTTCTTCGTGCTTGCATAATCCATTCCTTGGTGATATCCACGGGTATTCCAATATTTTCTCTCATGGACAGGGCAAACTAACGAGTACTTCTAAGTTCACTAGCTGAATCACGAATTACGGAAGTCGTGACATAATAAGAACACTTTAATTCTCTATCACTTTCAGGGAAGTTGAACCATTGAGCAATTTGGTCACGAACATATTTCCACCAAACTTAATTTCCGATTAATTTTATCGATATCGAAACTCCCACCTAATTCTCATAATAAATTAATACTAAATGAATTGCAGGTGAAATCTTTAGCCGTTCTTCTTGGCGCTGTACGCCGGTGCGTCGAGGACAGTTCTTCTCAAAACCTTGGTTCCGTAGTCCCATTCCCTAAGACCTGGAAAAGTAAGGTTAATAAAAAATTATTTCGTCATAAATAACAAGTACAGTATGTACGCATCAGTCTTGAATTTCGTTAATTCTATACATGTGGATTGCGATCGTTAATTCTGATTCATCCGTTGTTGGACCATTATGATGCATGTTTCAACCCAGTGCACAAGGAATGACATGGGGATCATTGTCTACCTGTACAGTTTCACAGAAACTTTGAGTGTTCAGCGGTGAAAAATGCAGAGATCGCTTGCTTGATGTTTGGAGATCAATTTCAGCCACTGAATAGTTGGGTCGAACTCGATAGTGGTCCTTACAACGTTATGCTTATTAATTCTAATAAGAGTAGTTATTACAACCTCTGTCTTTTCAACCAAAATCATAAGTTGAACCGTAATCACGAATCAAGTGAGAAAGTTGGTGGCTATCACGAGTATCTCACGAACTAATCTCATTTCTTTCGAGATTTCTCATTTATATTTATTATTTACGTATAAATGAGAGCTTAGCCAGACGGACGATTATATTGCAGCTTGATCAAAATTTAAATTATGTTAACGTGTCCCACCTTTCCTCACAGAGTTGACCCCTCGGCCGATGGCATACGCGCACCAGACGATGAGCGTCAACAGCGACAAAACGAAAGCCAAGCGTCGGCCGGTCATAGACTGGACTTCGTGTGAATAGAAATTGTGGCAGGAAAACGCACGTGCAAGTGCCCTGATGAAATAAAATTTAGCATTATTGAAACTCATTTAATTTAGCACCAGCTCCTTGCTCAAACAAACAAATGCTTGTTGTTTAGCATCTGGTTGCTCCAACAAGTTTATAGAAGCGCAACACGGAGCCTCTGCTTCTACGACTTCAAATTTCAATGATTCAATTATTTTCAGGATAATTTATAATTATAAGCTTAAATTTCAGAGACTTGCTTTCCTCTGAAAGATTTCAAAAATCGGCATTTCGTCTCAGCCAGCCGAGCCAGCAGACATCCCAAATAAAAATTAAAGGTGGCGCATCGATGATTATAGGTGGCGATTTTAGATTATAGGTGGCGTAACGGTGGGTGGTCTCGCCGGCCAAAAATCACCATTGAAACGCTGATAAGTCGAAAGGATGCGCGAGCATAGGTGGCACTCATCGATGAATCATCGATGATTATTTGGGTCCTATTCATCGATGGCTCAGTGCTGTTTTACCACGCGTGGCCATCTATTAATAATTGATCAATAACCACCAATGAAATAGTTCGAAGTTTGAATTATTAAATATTTAAACATCTGTATAAATCGTGAAGAAAAAACTGTGGATATACGAAAGATAATTGCGTAAATGTATAACGCGATGATTCTTTTCTTTAAGACGGCCGTGAGTTTATTTCAATTTTGGTGTTCACATGATTACTACATAAGCTATTCTGCTATTTTATTAAGATATTGCTCTCTACGACGTACTTTATTCCAGAACGAAATTAGAAGCAAAACTCCTTTATTTTGTTTCAGGTACGAAGTTATCATGCCATAAATAAACTGTTCGCTANGCCCAACATCACCGTTCGATAGTTAGGACTGTAAATTCAAAATTTCGTTCGAATCTGTTCAGTACTTTGGAAGAAATTACTTGATCACTGTGAATTTCGGCCCGTATTGCCTTATAACTATGGCAAAAACAAACGATGACAAAATTAAAACAATTTTCACGAGCAAAACATTATCGGCAGATCCAAACGAATAACGCGTGTACCAAATATCATCGAGTTAAGTTCATTAGTTTGAGAGATATTCCTTAATCATTAAATTTGGAATTTGGCCGCGAGTCCGGCCGTTAATTTGTCTGAGACGTAAACCCAGGAGAGGTTAAAAACAGATCTGGGTGTAAAAACCATCGCTGGGAGTCATGTGCTGCACGTGTTGTGTACAAATCGTCAAACAAACGTTCGAACCTCAGACATTGACTTCAGGCTACCGCCCCCCTACCGCCCTCTTCTTCCTTATCGCCCCTCAAAAACTCACCACCGCCCCTAGGGGGGCGATATCGCCCACTTTGGGAACCACTGGCCTATAGTGTAGCAACAATTTCGCCGCTTAATTCCGCTGATTATTCCTTATATTTTTATCTAGTTTTTCTAAACTGATTCTTTGACGGTCCTTCACATCCATTACTACGAAAATTACTTGAATGATGCATTATTACTTCTATAACTAGTATTTTGAAATTTACTCATTTTTACAGCTTGAAATCAATGTAAAATGTTCATTGTATAACATCATTTAAAATTTTAAATAAAGCTAAAGCAGGTTCTCTTTTGACTACTTTCGGCAGTCCCTCGCTTGACTTCAGATTGTAGTTAGTCATGGTGCAACGTGTTGGAAGTGGTGCAACGTTAGTCTCGAGCCGAATCAAATCAAAATTCTCGATAATATCTCAAGTCTACTCATAAATGATAAACTTTTGTGCTGATTTAAGTAATAACTGACTCTTGTGCTATGCTAGTCTTTTAAATTTCTCAAATAGTCAATTGTACTTCGGGACTTGTGGTCTAGTTTGCATGAACGGCGCCGGTATGGCTGATAAAGCCGCCATGCCGGCTGGTGACCCACTTCTGATGTGATTAAATAAACAATTATTGAGCATAGCTTACTTCGAATGCAAAATCGAATGGGATGTGGGAGTTTACTTTTAATTTTTATGTATTCTTTTCCTAATTTTGAAACGGTAAAGTATAAAAATATTATTTCTCGTGTCCGACTCGCGTCAGTGACTCGTATCGCCGGCTGCCATGACAGATTCGACGCGGTGACGCCATAGCAAAAGCAAACTTCAACAGTGTTACTACTTTCCTTTGTGTTGATATGTTAATCTGAGGCCTAAATTAGGATCTTTACTATAAGTAAAACATTTCTAAAGTTAATTAGAATTGCAATGGGCGAGACTGATCTGAGAATACTTGTTAAAGGATTCCTTAATTTTCAACGTGCAGTCTCATAACTCGTCCTCTTATCAGGTCATGTGGTCACTGGTCACACCGTCATAATAATGTGGTATTTGGTCAATATGGGGTGAAATTCTTGAAAATGTGTTTTGCATGTTCTACATCAATCCAGCTGATACATGACAAGATTTTTTCTCATCTCCTACAAATATACAATGAATGATCCAATTCAATCAATATATGGCATTAGTCTCTAGTATAAGGTCACAATATTTAGAGCATAAGTGAATCTGCTCCTATATTCCACCCTCCTCAAGTTCAAGTAGGCAGTGGCAAATGAAGTACCTAGAGAGTAAACTTTTGTTTAAAATTTAATTCTGGTTCAGAGAAAGCATCTTACATATGCTCATCACGCATCAGTGGTATGTTAGTAGTATAGTATAGTATAGTAGTATAGTATCTTCGGCATTAAAGAATAGGCCTGGATAGGCCTGTCGCCGATTCTTGTACTTTTCTTGACTAGACTGGCCTTACGGACGGTAGATTTAAAATCGCTTCTAGATATCAGTTGTTCCGTAGGTTACGAGGCATTTTAAGACTAAACATATGCTCATGCATGGCCTTGTCTAGTCTGTTCTTGAACGCGTT
>NW_025937712.1:0-1189 GCF_000764305.2 Hyalella azteca | reverse complement strand
AATGTCCTCCATAATTGCCATAACGTAAGAAATCAACCTTCTATTCCGATTGAAATTTTACTTAAATTTTTTTATTGCAATCCCGCTTGAATTAATCTGTGCACTCATAAATATCAGGATTACAGATAATTATCAGTCATATTATCGGTTGTTATCAGTAATGATATCAGATTTAAACTGGGGAGTTGAAGTGGCTTGCATGACTTGTTTACGCTCTGCCCTCTACTGCAACTTGAGTCAACCTCAACACAAAATAGATTTTTTTAAAAATTTGCATACTTATTATTCCATCAAACTTAAGTAAAACACTCATCCGAGGCAACAAATTTAATAATAATATTGTAAGCATTCATAGTTATTGACACCTTGTGGATGAATTTCCTCTTTTTTCACGCCATTTTAGTTCAAGATTGATCACAACTTTGAACATGTATTCCTTATTTAACACAAAAAAATAAAAAAAATTCACCTCATATTTATGATAAGAAATATCACAATCATGTATTTCCAGGGCTTGTGTAGAATGTAAATATGCTTAATGTAAATTATATGCAAGGTACGAAAAGAGGCGTGAAGAAATAAGTCGTATTCCTTATTTAACACGATAAAGTAAAAAGTTTTTATCTTATATTGAGGATAAGAAATCTCACCATAATGGATTTCCAGGGCTTGTGTAGAATGTAAATATGCTTAATGTAAATTATATGCAAGGTACGAAAAGAGGCGTGAAGAAATAAGTCATAAGCCTGGAACTGGTAGAATTCTCATGGGAAATTAATATTGTCATTAAATTTCAATCTCGTCATAAATTTGATAGAACGAGAAAAATTTCCAGTAGGTATACAAGAGGTTCTTATGCATAGTGTGTAAAGTAAAAAGTCATTAATAGTGCATCGCACAGGATTTGAAATTAGCCTTTACTCATTCATCATCCCCAAACCAGCTTCAATTCAAATTATTATTAAGTAATTTTCCCAGACGGCTTCATGATCCCGGCAAATTGTTTTATACTCACGTTTGGTATTTGAACAATAAATAAAAAGATCTCTAGAAATAGTCTCGGAAAATATTTTGTACTTCTATTTTGTCCATTCATTGTCAAGTGTTGCGCGATGAATGAACGCGACGCTCCAGACGATCAGAGTCAAATGTTGCGCGATGAATGAACGCGACGCTCCAGACGATCAGA
>NW_025937711.1:33954-65247 GCF_000764305.2 Hyalella azteca | reverse complement strand
AGGTCGGTAGATTAACAGGTAGAGTGCCTGTTGGTGTAGGTCGGTAGGTTTACAGGTAGAGTTACAGTTACAGTTAGAACTGTTAGTTACAGTTAGAGTTACAGTTACAAGCAGCAGCTGATTATAGTTTACAAACAACTGATTGCAGATTACAAACAACTAATTATATTTTACAAACAACTGATTACAGGTTGTAAGTAACTGCCTTTTAATTAAATGACAGGCTGGCGAGGGCTGTCAGCTTGAAGCCACAATGCCGCTCTTCTGCCACATGGAGCCTCTGCCTGGGGACGTACGAGGGGAAACTGAGGGGAATGGACACGTGGGGAGGCAGGAGCCTGGGCATGGGGGAAGACAAGGGGCAGGGCACGTGGTAGTGCAGGTGCTAGGGGCTCGCCCCCGTCATGGTTGTTTCACCACCTCGAGTGATGGCATCATCCACTACCTCAGCAACATCTTCGTCACCCAAACCCTGAACTACCACAACCCGGGGCTGCTGGTTGGCCAGGTTGGTGCAGTACTTGTTGTAATTGTCCATGCTGATGGTTGGTGCTATAAGTACTTTTGTTATCAGTCTGCTTATATCGCAAGTTCACAAGGAATTTGAAAGCAAAGAAAACACCAAGAAAATTCACCATATCGATATTGAAAACGTTTCGGAGTCCAGCTCCATCATCAGTTCGACTAAACTAAAAATGAATAAAATCACTTTAAAAGTCAAAATTCANACTCACTTGTCGTAAATTTGTCTACGATGCGTTGTCTGACTCACTTGTCGTAAATTTGTCTACGATGCGTTGTCTGACTCACTTGTCGTAAATTTGTCTACGATGCGTTGTCTGACTCACTTGTCGTAAATTTGTCTACGATGCGTTGTCTGACTCACTTGTCGTAAATTTGTCTACGATGCGTTGTCTGACTCACTTGTCGTAAATTTGTCTACGATGCGTTGTCTGACTCACTTGTCGTAAATTTGTCTACGATGCGTTGTCTGACTCACTTGTCGTAAATTTGTCTACGATGCGTTGTCTGACTCACTTGTCGTAAATTTGTCTACGATGCGTTGTCTGACTCACTTGTCGTAAATTTGTCTACGATGCGTTGTCTGACTCACTTGTCGTAAATTTGTCTACGATGCGTTGTCTGACTCACTTGTCGTAAATTTGTCTACGATGCGTTGTCTGACTCACTTGTCGTAAATTTGTCGCTAACTCTTCGTGCTCTCGCCCCCCACAGCACATCAGTGCGGTGCTTCCGTCGCTTGGACGCACAGGCGACTCGTCTGCTGGCCGCTGCCAGGCGAAAACTCTCATAGATGACACGGAAGATTCGTCGTCTGAACACGATACTTGCTTCTCTGCACAGTACTGCCATGAAGACAGTACTGTCCCATACAGCTATGAAGACTGTACAGTCGCGTACGGCCATGAAGACTGTACACTCGAGTACAGTTATGAGACATGTACAGTGCCATACAGCCGTGATAACTGTACGGATCCGTACAGCCATGATGACCTAAGAACCGTCCCCAATTTTAACAGATTCATGGCCAAAATACCAGACCCCATAATGGCCGACACCGAGTCTTCCGATAATTCAAACTCAGATCTTGAATATGGCCATTATTATCCTTCGAATCGCGACCTCTCACTAGGATTGTTCAAAGGATTAAGCAACCCTGCGTTCGAGTACCGTTTGAGTGGTTCTTGCTGGGATGACAATTATTATAGTAACCCTCCAAACTTTGATGATGCCGACGTCGCGGGTACACCAGTTTTGGACTTCAGGTGCACCGACGTCAGCAGTATTGGGCGACACCGAACTGACACATTACAGTCTTGGACAACCCCTTGGTAAGACTATTATTGTACGCAGGACCTTGGAAATATAATTACAATTTTATAGCTACCATTGTTTAAAATCAACAGATTAATTGTTACAAATTGGACAACCCCTTGGTGAGACTCGTATATTATTGTACACAGGACCTTGGAAATACAATTACAATTTTATAGCTACCATTGTTTAAAATCAACAGATTAATTGTTACAAATTGGAAAACCCCTTGGTAAGACTATTATTGGACACAGGACCTTGGAAATAGAATTACAATTTTGATAGCTACCGTTGTATAAAATTAACAGATTAATTGTTACAAATTGGACAACCCCTTGGTGAGACTAGGGGGGCGGGGACCCGACAAGTGTTGGTTTCTAAAAAATTAAAACAAAAGGAGCTTTAAGTTCATGTATATCAATTATAACACCATTACATCAATTATAACACCATTACACCCATTAAATATACCAATGCATCCACCATTACGCCATTACATATACTACTAATACTACCTTCATCATTACATCCATTACATGTACTATAATACCACCTCTACCATTAATATTAAATACTATCAAGTCTACTACTTGCCAAATAATGACAGGTAGACACTACATTCAAGTTTGCAAATCAGCCATGTGGCTGTTCTCATCATCAGCCATGTAGCTGTTCACATCATCAGCCATGTGGCTGTTCTCATCATCAGCCATGTGGCTGTTCTCGTCATCAGCCATGTGGCTGTTCTCATCATCAGCCATGTGGCTGTTATCATCATCTGCCATGTGGCTGTTATCATCATCAGCCATGTGGCTGTTATCATCATTAGCCATGTGGCTGTTCTTATCATCAGCCATGTGTCTCTTATCATCATCAGCCATGTGGCTGTTCTCATCATCAGCCATGTAGCTGTTCTCATCATCAACCATGTGGCTGTTCTCATCATCAGCCATGTGGCTGTTCTCATCATCAGCCATGTAGCTGTTCTCATCATCAACCATGTGGCTGTTCTATTCATTAGCCATGTAGCTGTTCTCTTAATCAGCCATGTGGCTGTTCTCATCATCAGCCATGTGGCTGTTTTCGTCATCAGCCATGTGGCTGTTTTCGTCATAAGCCATGTGGCTGTTTTCGTCATCAGCCATGTGGCTCCTTTCGTCATCATTCATGTGGCTGTTCTTGTCATCAGCCATGTGGCTGTTCTTGTCATCAGCCATGTGGCTGTTCTCATCATTAGCCATGTGGCTGTTCTCATCATCAGCCATGTGGCTGTTCTCATCATCAGCCATGTGGCTGTTCCTGTCTCTTATACACATCTAGATGTGTATAAGAGACAGGTATAGACCCTGTAGTACGCGATTGCGCAAAATGTGTACAAATTCAATAAAATACTGAAGCAGTTCAAAATTTAAGACCTAATCATTATGACAATGAAGTTTGTTAAATGAAAAATGTCCTCGTAGAAAATAAATTTTATTTTTTACCTGCAGAACATTTGAAGGAAAATCGTAACGGCTGAGATTTTTAAGGTTTTTTAAGTTGTAGAAATTGATATTTAAACATTAGGTCTATTTACCGTGGACTTCAAGTTAAAAAATATTCACAAGCTGTACAAACTACAAAAATTTGTACAGAATAAAATAAGCATGGTTCAATCGTAATCTTTTTTCAATATGGCCAACTATATCACGATATCATCAAAAAGCATTGCACTCATTGTATAACATCACTGTACCCTCTATAAGTACCTATTTCGAAATTATATAAACACAATAAAGTATTTCAAATCATATTAGCCTTACCACCGGCTCTCGAAGGTTGATTTAAATTACATTCGTCTTTTAAAACGCGCAATTCTTCATAATTATTTGCAAAACAAAACAATATAATGAATTGAGATATTACGAAACAACAATAATCCAGTTTAATATAGAAACAACAATCCATTTTAATATAGAAACAACAATAATCCAGTTTAATATAAAAACAATAATCCAGTTTAATATAGAAACAACAATAATCCAGTTTAATATAGAAACAACAATAATCCAGTTTAATATAGAAACAACAATAATCCAGTTTAATATAGAAACAACAATAATCCAGTTTAATATAGAAACAACAATAATCCAGTTTAATATAGAAACAACAATAATCCAGTTTAATATAGAAACAACAATAATCCAGTTTAATATAGAAACAACAATAATCCAGTTTAATATAGAAACAACAATAATCCAGTTTAATATAGAAACAACAATAATCCAGTTTAATATAGAAACAACAATAATCCAGTTTAATATAGAAACAACAATAATCCAGTTTAATATAGAAACAACAATAATCCAGTTTAATATAGAAACAACAATAATCCAGTTTAATATAGAAACAACAATAATCCAGTTTAATATAGAAACAACAATAATCCAGTTTAATATAGAAACAACAATAATCCAGTTTAATATAGAAACAACAATAATCCAGTTTAATATAGAAACAACAATAATCCAGTTTAATATAGAAACAACAATAATCCAGTTTAATATAGAAACAACAATAATCCAGTTTAATATAGAAACAACAATAATCCAGTTTAATATAGAAACAACAATAATCCANACTACGTAGTCAGGCCAAATTTAGTACCTATAGTTTTAAATTATGTAGCTGAGCTATGATTTGTGAAGATCATGAGTTGTACCTGAATTACTTGGAGATTACGCACGGCTAACCTAACCTAACCCAAAGTTCGTGCGTTCGCAGTTCCGCCTCTATAAAAACCAGCACATTTAATGTGCTTGGCATTCACGGGTTCATCGCTGCAAGTTAAGTAGTATGGACGGAAATGGATTAAAATAATTCGAAAAAATACCCTCGGTTCGGCAAGGCTATGTGTATATCCAATCCTAAAGCTATTTACAGGCAAATGCTGGGAAATAAATTTTGAATGGACTCGAAAGTTGAAAGTACGTATTTGTTAAAGATATAAATACTCATTGAGCAATCTTCTTTCACAAACAAGATATTTGTAAAAATCCTGATTGTGAAAGCGCGAGTCCATTCCATGTCTGTCAATAAAAATTTACTTTAACCTTGTATTTTCCGACAAACTAGCCGTGCCGACAAACTAACCGTCGCCTTCTAACCGTACTCGTTTTAAAAGATTTTGGCATCACTAGACAAAACACGCTCACCGTAACGGCTACGGTTACCGTAAAAATTACGGTCACCGTATGAATATGTATAGGCAGTATTTCATTTGTGCCGCTGGCAGACGTACGACTCGGGATAGAAACTGTGATTAGCAGTCGGTGTGTGGGGTTTGGTTAAAAAATTAGCCGATTGCTGACAATATTTTGGCTGCCATCTATGACTTTTGAGATCCCACTCAGCAGATACTGCGCTTACCTCCCAGCTCGTTGATTAAACAACGAATAATTCTTTTCAGAAATACGATTTGTAGGGTTCGAAAAATTCACGATCACTACGATGCTGTTTCTATCGCGCTAGAAAGATGTTGTGATATGTTGATTGATGTTAGTCACAATTTTGAAAGGTTCCTCTCTGCATGAGAAAGCTTTAGCAGGAGCCCCGTGTCAATTCACTGAATGTTTCCAGCGAGTCTATCATAAGTATTATTTCAGGACCTTTTTGTTAGCTAATTTTGTTACGTTTATTTCCAACTCATTTTCAACTTGTAAATTTTATCAAGCAAGAATGATTGATATGATAAGAAATTCAACAAAATGTAGAAATTATCAAACCATCACACCATATCGAACCGACAACTTGAGAAAAAACGCAACTTGGTAAAAAGTAATGTAAATTTTAAGTCAGTTAGGTTTATCATAGTTAGCACTAAGGTCAGATTTGTCACGTATGCTTAGTGAAAGCACAACACCAATTGAACTGTAACAACGAACAATCAATTACATAATTCATTTATTTAATTTTTTATTCAAGCAGAATTCAGAGTCTCCGTAAAGCGGCAACAATGGAAGCGACTAGTCAGGCAGGAGAAGGTACCACTGATACCACTCTGCACGTGACGTGTATTATACGTGCACCTGGTGTAGTGTACCACTCTGCACGTGACGTGTATTATACGTGCGCCTGGTGTAGTACCTGTCTCTTATACACATCTAGATGTGTATAAGAGACAGNTCAGCCAAGTAGAGGGTGATCATCATCAGCCAAGTAGAGGGTGATCATCATCAGCCAAGTAGAGGGTGATCATCATCAGCCAAGTAGAGGGTGATCATCATCAGCCAAGTAGAGGGTGATCATCATCAGCCAAGTAGAGGGTGATCATCATCAGCCAAGTAGAGGGTGATCATCATCAGCCAAGTAGTGGGTGATCACCATCAGCCAAGTAGAGGGTGATCATCATCACCCAAGTAGAGGGTGATCATTATCAGCCAAGTAGAGGGTGATCATTATCAGCCAAGTAGAGGGTGATCATTATCAGCCAAGTAGAGGGTGATCACCATCAGCCAAGTAGAGGGTGATCATCATCAGCCAAGTAGAAAGTGATCATCACCAGCCTGGAGAGGAAGATAATAATCTTCTAAGGTTGGGGTGTTTATCCATCAGGGTAGAGTGATCATCATGTAGTCATCATATGATGCCATGTATTTGGTTATAATGATCACTCGCCTCGTAGGCGACAATCATCAGCTTTTACAACATCATATCTATAATCTCATAAGAATGTTCGCGGAGGAAGTTATCTCGGTCTTCAATACAATCAAATTCTTCATTCCTTGCAATGATAATATATGATTTTCCAAGTACATATGTTTGTTTAAAAATTGGATAATTTGAGTTTTCTGTTAAGATCAACTCTAGTTTACGTTGGACTAACTGACACTCGCATGCAGATCGTGGGTTCCTGCAGCAGAGGGCGGCAGCTCCTGCAGCTGACGTCAGCTGAACTGCGCGATGGGGCCAGGAACATTGACCAGCTGCTGGGGCGCTTATGGCCCCACCTGGGGGCCCGGCCCTGCCCAGGCAGCCGTTGTGTGGCCCCTGAGCATCATCGGGACAAGCATGGCTCTTGTGGAGCTAGAGGTCTAGCTCCTGGGGGCCAAAGTGGCCGCAATCTCGCTGGATCAAAAGAAACTAATACTGTTGGATCAAGAGGCCCAACTGCTGCTGGTTCAAGAAGCCCAAATCTTGCTGGGCCAAGAGGCCTAACTCCTGCTGGATCAAGATGCCTAAATCCTGTATGTGTTGTACCACGAGGCCCAAGTCTTGCTGGATCAAAAGGAATGACTCCTTCTGGTCCAAGAGGTATAAATCCAGCTGGTCCAGGAGGCCTAACTCCTGCTGGATCAAAAGGAATGACTTCTTCTGGTCCAAGAGGAACGAATCAAGCTGGTCCAAGAGGCTCAACTCCTGCTGGTCCAAGAGGCCTAACTCGTCCTGGACCAAGAGGAATGGCTCCTGCTAGACAACAAGGCACGAATCCTGTTGGGCAGAAGGAAGAGGCCTCATCTGGGCTGAATTTTTCGACATCGTCCTCAGGTGACGTGCCGTCGCCCGACTACGTCGTCATCGACCTCAAGGCGAACAAAGCCTGCGGAGACGAAGGGGCCACGTCGCTCGTTGAATATTACGTTGAGAATAAAGACGTGCTAGGTTTACCATTCAAAACGTATACTCAGTGTACTCAAGCTGAGGAGAATTCACTAGAAACTAGAGAAGGCAGTCGAACCAACCTGGACGGACGCCATTTTGAATTACAAAGACGCCATCTTGAATTAGAGGGACGCCATGTTGAATTAGAAAGACGCCATCTTGATTTAGAGAGACGCCATCTTGATTTTGAAAATAAAGCACATATTCATTTAGGTGACAACTGTAATTTTGAATTAGGCGGACGCAATCTTGATTTAGGAGATGGACATATTCATTTAGAAGATAGATATCAATCTGAACTAAACAGACGACTCCATAAAAAGGACTTAATTTCAATTCAACTCAGTCAATCATTGCCCAGGCCCCTCACAACCCGCCTGATTAGAGCACTAGGGCACCATACCGACAATCATTATGGAGATGGTGAATATTTAGTGGAATTTGCTACGAATGAAGCTAGATTCATCGCTCACATGAGCGTGAACAGCGTTACTGCTCCCTGTCCCAGTGGTTTGGGTTGTGACGCTAACCGTGAAAATAGTGACATCACCTCCGATGGTGATGAAAGACGCAATGATGGTGATAACAGGTGTAATGATTCTTCTGAAGAGAGCCATGATAGTGATTTTAGACGTGCCGAAGCTGTTGAAAAAAGTATCACTCTTTTAAAAAAGCGTGCTGTGGAGAATCATAATAACAGTAGCATTGCAGATTCCAGCAGTCTGTACCTGCTATTTATGCATCCTGTGCAGTTCCATGCAGAGTGGATCACCGTAGACCCCTTAGGATACGTGGAGAACGTATCCAATAACCTGCACGTGCTTTTCCAACCTACGAGGGGGGCGGATACCCCCGGCAGTTACATGGGGGGCGCGTCGGCCCCTCCGTCTGACGTCATGCGTCCGAATTTCTTGAGGCGGCCAATCAGGAGGCTGCTCCCTGGCCTGCAAAAGGTAGAGTGCCTGTTGGTGTAGGTCGGTAGGTTAACAGGTAGAGTGCCTGTTGGTGCAGGTAGGTAGACTAATAGGTAGAGTGCCTGTTTGCATAGATCGGTAGATGTTACGTGCACCATACATGTTACTGATGAAATTGATGCCATTTGTGGCTATTGCCGCGAACAGCAAATTCTGTGTCGTATTTTCAGTGATAGTTCATTTTGTCGTTGATTCAAGCTTACAATAAAAAAAATAAATATACCGTACAGTTATTAAATATATAATATTTTTAATTGATATCTATGAATTTATCTATATGAATTTATGAAATATTTCATAAATATCAAATTATTTGAGACGAAAATTTAAAAAAATTTTCATCTCCTAGGACAGTTATGAATTCTTCAATTCAGACTTAGAAAGCTATAGTTTGGGTATAGAAGCAACTGATTATTGTTTACAAGCAGCTGATTACATATTATAAGCAACTAATTATAGATTACAAGCAGCTGATTATAATTTACAAGCAACTAATTATAGTTTACAATTAACTGTTTACAGTTTACAAACAACTGATAACATATTACAAGCAGCTGATTACAGATTACAAGCAACTTCGTTTTAATTAAATGACAGGCTGGCGAGGGCTGTCAGCTTGAAGCCACAATGCCGCTCTTCTGCCACATGGAGCCTCTGCCTGGGGACGTACGAGGGGAAGCTGAGGGGAATGGACACGTGGGGAGGCAGGAGCCTGGGCATGGGGGAAGACAAGGGGCAGGGCACGTGGTAGTGCAGGTGCTGGGGGCTCGCCCCCGTCATGGTTGTTTCACCACCTCGAGTGATGGCATCATCCACTACCTCAGCGACATCTTCGTCACCCAAACCCTGAACTACCACAACCCGGGGCTGCTGGTTGGCCAGGTTGGTGCAGTACTTGTTGTAATTGTCCATGCTGATGGTTGGTGCTATAAGTACTTTTGTTATCAGTCTGCTTATATCGCAAGTTCACAAGGAATTTGAAAGCAAAGAAAACACCAAGAAAATTCACCATATCGATATTGAAAACGTTTCGGAGTCCAGCTCCATCATCAGTCCGAAAAATTGATGATGGAGCTATTGTAATTAGTTGGTTGATGTTGTATTGTTCATCCTGGTAGCGGCGACTATATGTAAGGTAATAGATCAGTTTTTATGGGCATTAAGCCAGTGGTATATAGTTTCAGGATCATCACAGAGGCTCTGACCCGCAAGAATTATTTTAATGGGGGAAGACAAGGGGCAGGGCACGTGGTAGTGCAGGTGCTAGGGGCTCGCCCCCGTCATGGTTGTTTCACCACCTCGAGTGATGGCATCATCCACTACCTCAGCAACATCTTCGTCACCCAAACCCTGAACTACCACAACCCGGGGCTGCTGGTTGGCCAGGTTGGTGCAGTACTTGTTGTTGATGGTTGATCTTGTAATGTTCATCCTGGTAAGGGCGATTACACTGTTAGAAAAAGCGGTGAAAAAACGGTCACACTGGCGTTCTAGTGGCCGCCCCGTGAAAATAAACTGTTTCTTCGTTTTTATAAGTTGTTTTACAGATTTATAGCGTTAAATTAGAATAAAAACGTCGACACGGTGTTTCTTTTCATGTGCCGACCGGCCACTGAAACGCCGGTAATACCGTTAACGGTAATTTTTCTAACAGTGTATATGGAGGGGTTTTAAGTCAGTTTTTCTGGGGACTAAAGCCATTGGTAGTTCCACGATCATCACAGAGGCGGTGACCCGCCAGAACCGTTTTATTTCATTGCACAACACCTTGGACAAGCTAGCAAAGTACTCATTCATCAACCAGAATTTGACAAATGGCTTGAGTTAGCCATGAGTTTCCCGAAAGAATTCGTTCTGCGACTCAGGTTGCATGCAGACCATATACAGATATGAGCAGCGGCTGTAGACCTGCAACGATATGTGTTTAAAGACTTAACTTCATAGGCTACTCCATCCTGATTCTTGCGCATGGGAAGGAATATAATAGTGAAGGAGATTTTGGACAATGGTGGCCTTACACTCCATCATGAGAGAAATTTCGCCATTGACGCATGTCATCATTGGGATATTTCATCATTTCATCCTTTACAATATAATCTACGTAACCTAACCTACATGTACTTATGTTTGCAAAATACAATTCATGCGATAAATTTCATGGTGAATTGCTATAGTGATGAAATGTCCTATTGCTATAGTGATGAAATGTCATAATGATCAATTGCTATATAGTGTTGAAATGTATCGTACGATGCGTTGTCTGGCACACTTATCGTAAATTTGTCGCTAACGCTTTGCGCTCTCTTCCCGCACAGCACATCAGTGCGGTGCTCCCGTCGCTAGGACGCACAGGCGACTCGTCTGCTGGCCGATGCCAGGCGAAAACTCTCATAGATGACACTGACGATTTGTCGTCTGAACACGATTCTTGCTTCTCTGCACAGTACAGTCACGAGGACAGTACAGTCCCATACAGCCATGAAGACAGTACAGTCCCGTACATCCATGAAGACAATACCGTCGCGTACAGCCATCAGGACTGTACAGTCCCGTACAGCCATGAAGACTGTATATTCAAGTACAGTTATGAGGCATGTACAGTGCCATACAGCCGTGGGAACTGTTCAGTCCCGTACAGCCAACAGGACTGTACAGCTCCATACAACCATGATGACCCAAGAACCGTCCCCAGTTTTAGTGGATTCATGTCCAAAATACCAGACCCCATAATGGCCGACACCGAGTCTTCCGATAATTCAAACTCAGATCTTGAATATGGCCATTATTATCCTTCGAATCGCGACCTCTCACTAGGATTGTTCAAAGGATTAAGCAACCCTGCGTTCGAGTACCGTTTGAGTGGTTCTTGCTGTGACGACAAGTATTATAGTAACCTTCCAAACTTCGGTGATGCCGACGTCGCGGGTACACCAGTTTTCGACTTCGGGTGCTCCGACGTCAGCAGTATTGGGCGACACCGAACTGACACATTACAGTCTTGGACAACCCCTTGGTAAGACTATTATTGGACACAGGACCTAGGAAATATTATTGTAATTTTATAGCTACCATTGTTTAAAATTAACAGGTTAATTGTTACAAATTGGACAACCTCTTGGTAAGACTATTATTGGACACAGGACCTTGGAAATATATTAAAATTTTATAGCTACCATTGTTTAAAATCAACAGATTAATTGTTACGATCTGGACAACCCCTTGGTAAGACTATTATTGGACACAGGACCTTGGAAATATAATTAAAAATTTATAGCTACCATTGTTTAAAATCAACAGATTAATTGTTACCCCTTGGTAAGACTATTATTGGACACAGGACCTTGGAAATATAATTAAAAATTTATAGCTACCATTGTTTAAAATCAACAGATTAATTGTTACAAATTGGACAACCCCTTGGTAAGACTATCATTGGACACAGGACCTTGGAAATATAATTAAAAATTTATAGCTACCATTGTTTAAAATCAACAGATTAATTGTTGCAAATTGGACAACCCCTTGGTAAGACTATCATTGGACACAGGACCTTGGAAATATAATTAAAAATTTATAGCTACATTGTTTAAAATCAACAGATTAATTGTTACAAATTGGACAACCCCTTGGTAAGACTATTATTGGACACAGGACCTTGCAAATAATAATTACAATTATGATAGCTACCATTGTTAAAAATTACCAGAGTAATTGTTATAGAAAAATCTACACTAATGCAATCCTCTACTTACCATTCGTGCCACCTGAAAATTCGGTCTAGACAATTTATAAATGCATTTATTATCTTATATGTTGATAGCATTAAGCTTCAGGGAGATATTTTTCATGATGCATGAAGTTCAGAGAAAGATTTTATACAATAATATTTGTGAAAACGTTGAAAACCATTTTCCATTTTCTTCCCTTACAGGAAAATTTCTACAGACGTCGCTCAAGATACCTGCTGCCTTTTGGGTAGATCAGTTATGTATGACGACAGATCAGTTATGTGTGATGATAGATCAGTTATGTATGACGACAGATCAGTTATGTATGATGATAGATCACTTGTACTAGCTATTCTCTTGCATCTAAAATACTCAACAACATTGATCACAGTTCACTTTCAAAATTAAAATAATATTACGGCACTAACATTATTGCTAGTATGTATTCAGTAACGAACGAGCCCATGAATGATAACGTTTTATTTATTATTAGAACAAATAGCTATTACATACGATATTTTCCGTCGAAACAATCATGAACCTCAAGATTCTGTAACTTTACTCTCGCATTATGATTACTATATAATTCAGTGGTGATTTTAGATCTTGCTTTGAATTCACATCTTATTAATAATTATTTTTCATTTAAATTTAATACATCTATATATAATTCAGTGGTGATTTTAGAACTTGCTTTGAATTCACATCTTATTAATAATTATTTATTTAAATTTATTACTTTGTTTCAATCAATTTATTTCCATCAGAAAGCTTAACACAAATTTGTTCTCACTAGGTACAAAATAGATATAAGAAATATCTGCTGATGGACCAAATAAATTAGCAAAGTTTTAAGATCAAAAGACCTGGTCCGAAATTCAATGTAAAAATCTGAATCAGTTTTAATATATTGAATGGGTATTTCTTAAGTCCTATTATAGAACGCCATGCAATACATGATTTCCTTTTGATACTTGTAAAGGTAAATTAAAGTTTTTGTGTTCTCAAACAATTTCGTTGATTTAAAATCTGAAGCTTTTCAAGGCAGCTAGTCGGAAATACGAAAAGGGGACGAAAAACTGTACCTGAATTAAAATTTTTAGTGCAAATAATTTTTCAACGTAACATATAATGATATGTTCCCAATCCGGCACTTGATTCTCTATCTATTTGATATATATGTTCTTAGAATTCCTTCTCAATTGAGATAATTTTAAACCATTAATCTAGCAAAATTACCTCGAGCATCGATCATGTTAATTATGGTTACGAAATATAATATTTTGTTTTAAAATTTATTGTAAACATTTTTTATCAGAAACAGATGCATGGTAGAGTAGATATTGATTTAAAATTAAACCAAACAAAGTAAATTCAAAACATCTTCTTGTAAACATTCCGTGGGCTCACTTCATCATTAGTTAAAAAAAAAACTTTAATATTTAAAATTTGAACCCCAGGAATTTTTTACATTGATGAAACTGGTCATTTTCATGAAAAAATGGTGAATTCACTTGAAAATTTATTTTATTTAAAATTCTTGTTATACTTGCGAAATAAGCAGACTATTGGCATAAGAACTTATATTGGTTTGGGTTTGTCAAGTCGTGAGAAGTTGGGTGACAACCCTCGACCTGCTGGGGGAACCCTGCTACAACGTCTGGGTGGAACTTCGCTCCCCTACCTCCCCGCCACCCTACACGACCTCCTCAACTGAGGGGTTCGAGGTACACCCAACAAGCCCCTTGAGAGGGTGTACAGTGCACATCCTTTGGGGACTGGTTACAGTTGTACAGTGCACATCCTTTGGGGACTGGTTACAGTTGTACAGTGCACATCCTTTGGGGACTGGTTACAGTTGTACAGTGTACACCCTCAAGGGACTGGTTGCAGTTGTACAGTGCACACTTTGAATAATATTCGTTTAGAAATTACTTTTTAGAGACAACACTTCCAAAGTATCCAGTGTCTCCGATGTTACATATGTACCATGAATTTCAAATTTTATTTTCAAAAACTAAAAAAATAATTAAATTTTTTACTATCTAAAAAATTTAGATTATCAAAATTATGTATTCTGTCAATTGATTCATGCATTGTCTACAACTTTACACAAGTGTGCAAAATTTCAAATTGATTAATTGGACGGCTAGAAGTGTGTTAAATATCTATTAAATTTGTAGCAGACAAAGAAATTAACAACAATAAGTGATGCTAAAAAGAGAAGTGTTGTAAAATAAGTATGCTTTTTACTCGTGTCTAAGCAATCCAGACACTGTTTTGTTCGGCGAATGGACGTATAAGTGCAGAAAGTGAGGCGCTATTTGGAGCACATGACCCAATATGTTTTCTGAGTGATAAGAGACTTCCCTTCTGAAGAGCAAGAGGCTCTCATGAGGACCAAGAGGCACTCATGAGGAGCAAGAGGCTCTCATGAAGAGCAAGAGGCCCTTTATGTATTCTGTCAATTGATTCATTTCAGATCGATTAATTGGACAGGTAGAAGTGTGTTAAATATCTATTATATTTGTAGCAGACAAAGAAATTAACAACAATAAGTGATGCTAAAAAGAGAAGTGTTGTAAAATAAGTATGATTTTTACTCATGTCTAAGCAACCCAGACTCAGTTTTGCCCTGCGAATGGACGTATAAGTGCAGACAGTGTGTCGTTATTTGGACCACATGACCCATTACGTTTTCTGAGTGATAAGATCCTTCACTTCTGAGGAGCAAGAGGCCCTCATGAGGAGCAAAAGGTCCTCATGAGAAGTACGATCCCTCATAAGCATGTCACCCTACATATATATAGGGTCTGTATTTTGGGGTCTGTAGAGACCGTGCCTCCCTTTACCAATTATGGAAAGCCGGGTCTAGAATCCTAATCACAAATAAATTCATAAAAATGAAAACATACAACCTTTTGCTATAATGGAGGCTCCATTGGAGTGTTTAGCCAGCGTAACAATCCTGGGAATTTTTGCTGTGTACTTAATTTACTTGTTTGAATAGAATAATATGTTTGTATATGCGATGATTGTAGTTTGTTTCGCAGAGCGTCGAAACTTGATTAACCTTTTTAAAGTTGCGAGAAGCCCTTGACTGTCCTGTTCTTGACTGCCTAATAAACGATATAAATTTAGCTGCATAGGAAAAGTTGCAATGATGCCATGGTTATTGTCACTGATCATCATGTGCACGTATCGCCATGAAAATGTTGAACCATGCATTATTTTATCAACATTCAAAACGTTCAATTTTTAATGGGATTTATAGGGCCCCGTACGATCCATAATGTCGGTGCATGTGTTCTTTTCGATGGTGAGTTATTCATTACAAACTTAGTCATTGTGAAAGATTAAACGAAAAAGACAGCGATTTTGATTTCTAATTATTTACGATAACGCGAATTCACATCAATTCCTATTAACAGTCCTATTCTCTTACACTTTTTTATAAGGGAAACGCAACGGCTTCTGGTGGCGTTCACGATGTCGGTTGCCCAGATACCCGCGCTGGACCTCAGCTCGGCCAGGACTCCTTCAGCGCGATCATCTTCTCCGATGAAGAGGAGGCATTGTCTGGGCATGCCAAGTGGCTCCAGAAAATACCCGTGCCCAATGCTTTTTCGGAGGCTGAAAATGCCCACTGCAACGTTTATTCGGAGGCTGATGATGCCCACTGCAACGTTTTTTCGGAGGCTGAAAATGCCCACTGTATCGTTTTTTCGCAGGCTGATGATGCCCACTGCAACGTTTTTTCGCAGGCTGATGATGCCCACTGCAACGTTTATTCGGAGGCTGATGATGCCCACTGCAACGTTTATTCGCAGGCTGTTGATGCTCAATGCAACGTTTTTTCGGAGGCTGAAAATGCCCACAGTATCGTTTTTTCGCAGGCTGATGATGCCCACTGTATCGTTTTTTCGCAGGCTGTTGATGCCCACTGCAACGTTTTTTCGCAGGCTGATGATGCCCACTGCAACGTTTTTTCGCAGGCTGATGATGCCCACTGCAACGTTTTTTCGCAGGCTGTTGATGCCCAATGCAACGCCAGTTTGTACAATGATGCCCTTTGTCGTCCTGCGCTCGATGAAAACTCGTGCGTCGGCAATACGACATCGAACGAACAAATTCAATATTCTGAAGAAAGCCAATACGAAGCATCGTCTTGTGCGGACGTGACGACAGAAACCGAGGATGACAGTGAGATGTCGTCGCACGTCACGACCAAGAGTTTGACGGACGGTGCTAGTGACGGAACTAGTAAAGACGAAGCCAACACTAGTGGGGACACGACCACTGGTAGTAGTGGGTCATCAGGGGAGGACTACACCATCCAGGAGGTCTGCCGTCCCCACCAGGGGCGCGGGTGTCGCCTGGGGCGTCACCAGGTAACGGGGGGCATGGCTATGTCCGCGTCTGAAAATCTTCAAGTAGATTGTTGAAGTAGATTCAATCAAGTTTTAAACCATCAAGTTGGAAGTAGATTCAAGTAATTTTATATTATCATGGATGAATTTGGGATGGTTAATTAATCAATGATTTAATTAATTTTTCATAGTCTCTAGCTAGAAGTTATGTAACCATATATTTCCTTCTTGAAAGAGATCGTCATTAAAACCTAAGTTCTTTCTGTAGAAATTCTTTATGCTAATAAGGGAACATTTTCGAGTAAGAATTTCAATTATTTATGATGACTAGGAAACATACACTAGCACACGAATAAATAAATACAGATGTTTGTATTTGTCGCCATTAAAACGCAAGTTCTTTCTGTAGAAATTCTTAATGATAATATAATAAGTAAACATTTTCCAGTAAGAATTTCAATTATTCATGATTTCAAGGAAGCATATACTAGTCCGAATAAATAAATACAGATGTGTGTACAGGTGACAGAGCTGGATGAAGTGTGTGCGGCTGTAGCGGGTGTTTACTCGCAGCACTATGGCCTCCTACAGGAGATAGGACGTGTAGGCTTATTTTTTCGCAAAAAGTAGGCTTATTTTTTCGCAAAAAGTAGGCTTATTTTTTCGTAAAAATTATAGAAGCTAGTGCGTAAATATATATTAGCTGACATGCTGGTGTCAATTTCTGTGAAATTATAAAACCCTTAATCAATTGTTATACGATGGCATTGATGTATATAACTGTGATTATTCTGATTAAATAGATGCCTGTACTTATACATATACTGGAGGTCAAAATTTTGATTTACAATCATGCTCTCTTCTTACACAGCTTCAGCTACAATTTTGATTTTTCACAGCTGGGATTTTTTGTATGAAATATGATTTTATTAGCTGAGCTTGAACATAATTGCTGAGAAAAAGTAGGTCGTTTTTTTAAACTTTGATTTTACCTTGGACGAATCAATAATTTAGTTTACGTTACGGTATTAGTATGAAAATATCTATAAAATTTACTTTTAGCTTTTGATATACCGTAAGTATCTATATTATCTTGGAAGCTTTTTGTGAAATTTTGCATCAGTTATTACTTCTCTGATTATGGGATTTAATTATTAACGAAGTATTCTGCTGCAGCTTATTAAAGTTAATTAGGAAGGACGTATTCTGCTGTAAATTATGGAAATTAATTATTAACGATGTGTTCTGCTTAAGATTATGGGAGTTAATTATTAACGAGGTATTCGGCTCCAGATTATTGATGTACCTAATGGAAGTTGATTATTAATGAGGTATTCTTCTGATTATTGTAGTACCTAATGGAAGTTAATTATTAACGAGGTATTCTGCTTAAGATTATTGAAGTACCTAATGGAAGTTAATTATTAACGAGGTGTTCTACTTAAGATTATGGAAGTTAATTAGGAATGTAGTATTATGCCCCAGATAATGGAAATTAATAATTAACGATGTGTTCTACTTAAGATTATTGAAGTTAATTATTAACGAGAGATTCTGCTCTAGATTATTGAAGTACCTAATGGAAGTTAATTATTAACGAAGTATTCTTCACATTATTTAAGCACATTAGCCACTATTGGTACACAGGTGTCAGTACTGGACGTGTTCGACAACGTAGACTTCGTACAGCTCGTGATGGAGAAGTTTGGTGCAGGACTTGACTTGTTCGAGTTCATTGAACGCGATCCTGTCTTGGAGGAACCTCTCGCCGCACACATCTTCTCACAGGTATTTCAAAGTTGAAAAAATATCCGAAAATCACGAAAAATTTAAATTTTCGAAATTTTTTTTGGATATTTAGGAGGTTATTTAAAATTTTCTTCATATATTTAAGATGTTATTTTAATTTTCTTTAGATGTTTAAAATCTTATTTAAATTTTTCTTTGGATATTTGAGATGTTATTCAAATTTTCTTTGGGTTTATTCAGATATTTAAGATATTATTCAATTTTTTAAAAAATATATAAGATCTTATTAAAATTTTCTTCACATATTTGAGATGTTATTAAAATTTTCTTCAAATATTTAAAATGTTATTCAAATTTTCTTCAGATATTTAAGATGTTATTCAAATTTTTTTCAAATATTTAAGATGTTTTTCAAATTTTCTTCAGACATTTAAGACGAAAAAAACTGTGCCTTGCGTACCGAGAATTGATAATTTGCATGATTCGTATTCAATAGTCCTGTTCCACACAGCCACTCCCATGCATCCATCAGCACACAAACTCTACCACACAAACGCCACTGCGCAAACACTAATACACAAGCACTAATACAGATCCACTTATTTATATCCACGCATCCATCACATCGATTCCAACTCGATTTTTCCTTCACACATACGCACTTATCCACCGCCCTTATGGAGACTCTCCTTGTAGTGAACGTGTCCCTCTGTCTGGAAAGACTTTGTTTTGCACCAGCAGTCTCTTGTCAGCTGATGCTATACCACCGCCCCTTGTCAGCTGATGCTATACATCCCTCCCTTGTCAGCTGATGCTATACATCCCTCCCTTGTCAGCTGATGCTGTGCCACCCTCCCTTGTCAGCTGATGCTATACATCCCTCCTGAACGTTTCTCCATCAAACTCATCGACTTCGGGTCGGCCACGTACCGGAGGCGGGACGGACATCTTTTCTCGCAGTTCGCCGGCACCGTAGAGTATTGCAGCCCTGAGGTCCTGTTGGGCAACAAGTGAGGCAGATAACGTTTATATTACGGTGATATAACAACGTTATTTACACCAATTTAACTCATGAGCAACGTTTGTTCAACGTTTCACCGCCACCACCTCCAGGCAGCTAATGTTTAAATTACGTTGATATAATAACGTTATTTACACCACCTCCAGGCAGCTAATGTTTAAATTACGTTGATATAAGCACGTTATTTACGTACACCAAATTACCTCATGAGCAACGTTGGTTCAACGTTTTACCGCCACCACCTCGGGGCAGCTAATGTTTAAATTACGTTGATATAATAACGTTATTTCCACCATGTCAACTCTTGATCAACGTTTGTTCAACGTTATTTGCCTGGAAGATGTGACGTAATTAATCTTGGAATTGATGGCAGCTTGATTTTTGTAATAACATAACATAATGATCTCGGCGCTGAAGTGTAGGCCTGATGTGGCCTGTCGCCGTTTCTTTTCCTTTTCGTGCCTTGTTCACAGACTGTCTCTTATACACATCTAGATGTGTATAAGAGACAGGAGTAGCATGCTCGGCAAGTTCAGAGTAGCATGCTCGNGGAGGCTGTTCCACATGTCGGTGATTCGAAGCGAGAAGAAATTTTGTCGCGTGGAGAAGTTGCAGCGCAATTTTTTTAGCTTATAGCCGTGGCCCCTGGTGTTGGTTCTTTGTTTCAAATTCTAGTAATCCTTCGGGACCTTGTATAAACCATGAGTATACTTGTATATTTCAATGAGGTCCCCACGCAGACGTCGATAACTGAGGCTTGGAAGCTTCATAATCTTTAATCTTTCTTCATAGGACTTGCCCTTCAAGCCTGGAATTATCCTGGTTGCACGTCTTTGAACATTCTCTATTAAATTTCTGTCCTTTTCAAATCTCGGTAACTGAAAGCTTTTCGATGAATTTAATCAGGTACGCCTCTCGAAATTTCAATTGAACTTGTGACAAAAGTGGCCTTATTTTTTTCTATTGATTGAGAACTACGGATAGGAAGCTATCAAATCAATCCAAGTGTAGGTCTCATATTCAGTTATTAGAAATTAGTTGGAAACCGGCACCGTGACAGCTTCAAGTGAATAGCTTACTAGATGAGGCTTGGTTTACAGTGTTTTTTAATGTGAAATGAAATACTGTGTTTCGTAAGAAATAATTTTTTTGTATATTGTATTTTTCTGGTAATTTGGGCCTTTAATTGAGTCCCAAAAACTTGAAATTATATATATTAATTGTTCATCCCTTAAGTTACTTGTGATATTATAAAGGCTTCAACGATTTAATAACGATTTAAATCGTATTCGATGATGATATTTAGTTCGTGTACGTGTAGGGATTACGACAGGGATGTACTGATTACGATTTTCTTATGCTCATTCATTACTAAATTTCTCACGAATTTAACAGCTTAGAACGTAATTGAATTCAACGAATTTTATGCAAAATCGTAAATAGTGCAACACCTTGAGGCCCACTTCCCTCTGGTGCTGCCCTCTTGAGGCCCACTTCCCTCTGGTGCTGCCCTCTTGAGGCCCACTTCCCTCTGGTGCCTGTCTCTTATACACATCTAGATGTGTATAAGATGATGCTATGCCACCCTCCCTTGTCAGCTGATGCTATACTACCGTCCCTTGTCAGCTGATGCTATGCCACCCTCCCTTGTCAGCTGATGCTATACCACCCTCCCTTGTCAGCTGATGCTATACTACCGTCCCTTGTCAGCTGATGCTATACCACAGTCCCTTGTCAGCTGATGCTATACCACCGTCCCTTGTCAGCTGATGCTATACCACAGTCCCTTGTCAGCTGATGCTATACCACCGTCCCTTGTCAGCTGATACTATACCACCCTCCCTTGTCAGCTGATGCTATACCACCGTCCCTTGTCAGCTGATGCTATACCACAGTCCCTTGTCAGCTGATGCTATACCACAGTCCCTTGTCAGCTGATGCTATGCCACCCTCCCTTGTCAGCTGATGCTATACCACCGCCCCTTGTCAGCTGATGCTATACTACCCTCCCTTGTCAGCTGATGCTATACCACCGCCCATTGTCAGCTGATGCTATGCCACCCTCCCTTGTCAGCTGATGCTATACCACCGCCCCTTGTCAGCTGATGCTATACCACCCTGCCTTGTCAGCTGATGCTATACCACCGCCCCTTGTCAGCTGATGCTATACCACCCTGCCTTGTCAGCTGATGCTATACCACCGCCCCTTGTCAGCTATTAAGCGCCCTGCTGTACCTGCGGGAGGTAGGGGTGCTGCACCGCGACATCAAGGACGAGAACGTTATCATCAACGAACGTTTCTCCATCAAACTCATCGACTTCGGGTCGGCCACGTACCGGAGGCGGGACGGACATCTTTTCTCGCAGTTCGCCGGCACCGTAGAGTACTGCAGCCCTGAGGTCCTTTTGGGCAACAAGTGAGGCAGCTAACGTTTAAATTTCGTTGATATAACAACGTTAGTTACACCAAATTAATTCGTGAACAACGTTGGTTCACCGTTTCACCGCCACCACCTCCTGGCAGCTAATGTTTAAATTACGTTGAAAAAATAACGTTATTTACACCAAATTAACTCATGAGCAACGTTGGTTCAACGTTTCACCGCCACCTCCTCCAGGCAGCTATCGTTTAAATTACGTTGATATAATAACGTTATTTCCACCATGTCAACTCTTGATCAACGTTTGTTCAACGTTATTTGCCTGGAAGATGTGACGTAATTAATCTCGGAATTAATGGCAGCTTGATTTTTGTGATAACTGAAAGCTTTTCGATGAATTTAATCACGTACACCTCTAGGAGTTTCAATTACACATGGGACTAAAATGGCCGTATTTTTATATTAATTGAGAACTACGGATAGGAAGCTATCAAATCAATCCAAGTGCAGGTCTCAAATTCAGTTCACTTACTCGAGCTTGATTTTTTTTTTTGTAAAAGCTAAAAGCTTGACTAGGAATTTAATCAGGTACGCCTCTCGAAATTTCAATTGAACTTGAAACAAAAGTGGCCTTATTTTTTTCTATTGATTGAGAACTGCGGATAGGAAGCTATCAAATCAATCCAAGTGGAGGTCTTAAATTTAGTTATCAGAAATTAATTAAAACCGGCGTCATGGCAGCTTTAAGCGAATAGCTTACTAGAAGAGGCTTAGTTTACAGAGTTTTTTAATGTGAAATGAAATACTGGGTTTCGTAGGGAAGAAATTTTTTGTAGGTTGTATTTTTTCTGGTAATCTGGACCTTTAATTGAGCCCCAAAAACTCGTAATTATCATACATTAATTGTTAATCTATTAAGTTAATCGTGATATTATGAAGATTTTGATGATTTAAATCGTATTCGAAGATGATATTTAGTTCGTGTAGGACATCACGACTCTTCCCTAGACTTATTTATTAGTAAAATTCTCACGAATTTAAAGGCATGGAACGTAGTTGAATTCAACGAATTTTACTCGAAATTCATAATAATGCAACACCTTGAGGCCCACTTCCCTCTGGTGCTGCCCTCTTGAGGCTTGAAGTCCTACAGGACGACGAAGACCTGCAGCAGGATGAAGGCCTGCAGCACAACAGCGGGTCGCCGTCCACGCTTACCTCGGATTCCGACGTGAGGTAACCGTGAACTTTTGAGGTAACCGTGAACGTGATAAAATTATCAGCACGAGGTAACCGTGGACTATAAGTGTAGGGCGTCCCTGCCTATCTAAACTCGAACGATGTTTTCATAATCACTTTGCAGTTGTCGATGGTTACTAAACCACCTTGTATAACCACACGTTGCTCTCATGGCCTAAATATAAGGATAATGTTCGTTTATTGGCCCGTGCAGCAGCCAGAGCAGCCTTGACGACATCACGAGCGCCGTCCTGCAAGGCAGCGGCAACTGCTCCGGTAACAAGTGAGTTGAGACGCAGTACTGTCGACACATACAGAAGTNCAGGTTCGAGGACGGCTTCAGCACGATGTCGGCCATAAGCTCCGGTGAGTGTCATCGTCATGACGTAAATACTGTAGGCAATGTAAGTTATTGTTAGTATTTAACTGCACAAGTCATGCTCTTATAACCTATCCATATCCGGTTTCACTTTTCCAGCTTCCGGACAGATCCATTTCCGGTTTCACTTGTCCTTCCGGTTTCACTTGTCCAGATTACGAATATCATTTATCCGGACCTTGGCGTCATTTATAATGGTTGCTTAGGTGTTATGGCATGCGTGATTGAATAAATCATATGTTTGTGTGTTTATTAATACTCCCAAATGATGACATTTTACAATCCCCCAGACTGGTCGGAGGCGACAGAGAGCAACTCAAGCGGCCGTCGCAAGGCAGCGAAATCAACGAAATCACCTGATGATTTGGACGCTTCCAAGTTGCAAGATTTAAATGTGCTGAAGATAGAGAAGCTTATCGTCTATGAACAACGGAAAATACCAAAACAAACTGGCACCAAGAACAAGAACAATCCACGCATCAAGTCAGATGCTGCTAAAAAGGAGAATGTTGACGGCGAAACTTCTTCTCGTGCTGAAAAGCAACTGCAGGATGTCAGCAGTTGCCGGAATGAAGCTGTTCGTTTGTCGTACAGTCCAGTGGGGTCCGGAATGAGCCCTCTGTCAATGAGTCTGTTTGAGGACGCTTCGAAAGTTTACCAGAATGTTTCCAGTATTGCCAGAGTTGACGACTTTAGGGACGATACCCGGTTCAGGAAAACTAAATCTGGCGCCAGAAAACGTATCCGCAATTATCATGCACGCAACAACTGCAATAAAGGACGAGTTGGGCACCGCAGAAGTCGAAGTAAAAATTTCCCAAAAGATCAAGCGTACATCAAACCTGAACAGGAGGCTCACATGGCCGAAGAGTTCGAGTTGAACGAAATTGAAACTGTAGCTTCTGAGAGTTTCGAGAACATCAGTGAAGTGAGCGATGTTCAACCTAGCGGATGTGGGTCAACGTCGACAGCCGCTGACAGTTCATGGGAAGCTGAGAGATTTTGTGGTGACCCTTGGGTTGAGGGGAAGGATGGAGCTCGAGAGGAGGACACGAGCGAGAGCTTCAGTGATAGCACGAACACTTCTGGAAACTCCCACGACATGGCGACTGTGAAGAGAGTATCCACACCAGACCTGCCATGTCTCGTGGCTGATGACGAAGGGGCTGCCATAGAGACCACGGAACGCCCTTTGTTGTCCCGAAGCGATCCTGGACCATCACTTGGACTCCCGCTCTCTGCAGGACTTAATGTAACCAACACCTGGCCATTCGTCCCCAGCGTCAGTTGCACTTTCAATTCTCATAGCTTACCTGAACCTCGAAGACAGCAGAAGATTTCAATTTCTGAATCTTCGTGTCATCGGACCTCGCAATCTGAAACCCAAGCCGCTTACCCACCGCCTGTGAGTAACTCTGAGTGCGTGAATCAGGAACCTAACTTCCAGCTAGGCCCTTACTCAGGTCGACAGCCAACCATACCTTCTTACTCACTCACAGCTTCATATTCTTTGCCGTACCAAAACAAACTTGGCTACACTTATGAAAATAAAATCTCTGATCAGTTTACTGGACTCCATAAAGTGGACAAAACTCTCAACTCTGATGTTTGTCTTGAAATGAATCACGTTAGAACCAGCACCAACATAGATGAGGTGGCTCGAGAGAGTTACTTTTCTTCTATGGGTCTATTAAAGTCATTTTCTAGCGACTGCATCACGGAAAATTACGATGAAAATGGACTTGTTAGCATCGAACACCATCCTGAACTAGCCGTTGACAATCAAAGTCTGCCCTCAATCGATCCAGTGAACTCCATTTATTCTCAAGCACCGAAAAACTCTGATAATAACGGCAGTCTTGATGTGTCTGTGGGAAGTTTCAGTGACATCAACGAGCTCAGCAATCTTGAAGACTTGTCCTTCAGTCCTTACATTAGCGAAGCCCATCCTCGGTTCAAGTCTAGTGAGAAAAGAGAAGAACAAATTCGAAATGTCGACAATCCCAATTTTGCCTTGTATAGCGCTGAACAAATCTTGAAACAGAAACTAGTTCTGCCGTCTAACGGGCTTAGTTTCTCTCCTCGAGCGTTTGATGAAGACTCTTCTGCATTTATTAGTCACGTCAAACCATTAGATCTAAATAAATACATTGACTTGGAGGAACGACCAAAGAGAAGTGTAGATAGAAAATCAAGTAATTTCTCGGCTAGTTATTTGCCTTTGTCCCCTAAATTCAAATCTGGCAGGAAAAACTCAGACCCACAGGAAACTTGTTCTTTCAAGCGTGATGAACGAAGTCGTCAAATGAATTACAACTCAGGGCAATCAATGGAAGGAGCTGCTGACCTGAGTAACAGCTGGGACGACCATGCAGTGCAGAGACCTTCTCTTCACTCGAACCATTTTCTTCCTTCTGAATTAACCTCCCAGACAAAGCTTTCTAAAGAAGAGACTTTTGATAACGCCGTTTTAACTCCCAGAAGCAGGAGTTTTCAACAAGGCCCTGCACATTTCAGTGCTTCGACTTTTTCAGAGCACACGCAGAAGCTTATATCTGGCGACCACATCGCTGCGTCTCCGAGACCCTTCAGTCAAATATTATCAGGCCGCGACGTCAGTGATGTTGTTGCAGATTTCAGGTTCCAGAGTAAACCTCCTCAGGATTTCCGTGGTCATACAGCGAGTATCACTCGTCACGTGCCAGACCTCATTGCTATGACGAAGTTGTTAGGGGAGATGACAAGTGACGTGTCTCAACAGTTATGCGGTGAAGTGGACTCCAGTGTAGGCTACCACACGCTGCCCGGGAAATTCAAAGACGGTCATGGCAAAGGTCTCGAGTCCACGAATGAAGCCTTTGATGGATTCGTGAACAGTTTTTCCAGAAAATCTTCTTCAGCACCCACCTCAAGTAAAATCGTTCACCACGATAAAGGGGATCTGGTCGACGTTACATTCAAACAAAAAGTGCCAAAAAATCCGCACAGTTCAAGCCAACAACTTTCGAATATAATTAATGCACTTCTACCCACAGGCGAATTGCTTCATCCCGATGATGTCAAGTGGCTCTACCGCGATGAGATTCCTGCCAGGGACAAAAACGAGTGTCTTAGAAAAAACGCTTTAGAAACACGCCCTGCTAACCCGCATGGCACGAGTAGCTTTGATATCAGAGGACCTAGAACAAACATGTCGAGAGCTGAGAATGGTGCGAGAAAGCTGACTGCAGCTCACTTATTAAGCAGTTCCAGTGCTCTTGATATTAACATTTGTGACCAAGAGTTAATGAACGAAAAGGATGCGGGTTCGTTTCGTGACCGTGACCTCTCTTCGCAGCGGCGGTTCTCCGCCTCGTCTTTGCAGTGCTTGTCAGCTCCTCCGCGTGGCGTGATGTTCAAAGATCACACAAAATCCTACGATTTTAACACAAAGAAACAAAATATTTTCTCTGAAACACCATCATTGAAATTACCAGGAATGGAATCGGATCCTAGGCAGGGATATTTTCCAGACCAAATAAAAGATTTTGGTGCATCTGATCTTATTCAGTACGCTTTACAGCAACAGTGCCCTGTTCATAAAGATAAAAGCGCTCCCACGTTTGATTTCAGCGAACTTCTTGGCAGTTCTACAGAACCTATTTTGTCCGGACCTGCGGAAAACCAATCATCTCAAAATATTTTCAGTTTCCTGTTTCCGCACAAGTCAGGCGAGAACCATTACAGTGCTCCTGGAAAAATTGAACATTCAAAACGCTCTTCAATACGAAAAAAATTCGATGCTCTGGAAAAATCGCCAAGCTACTACACCAGTGATGCAGGCCATGAGTATCAACAACCCGCAGCAGTTGTGCGCAAAGACGAAACCCTCGGGAACACACAAAGGAACTCTGAGAACACAAATATTGACATCGAAAATGTAGGAGTTCGACTAACTCATCGGGAACCTTTTACACACGACAGGACTGAGTCACCGAAGCCTGGAACTCCTTCGCAACGAGCTTCTTTCCACTGCTTGGCTCATCCTACCATGACCTACCAAAGAACACGTGGGTTTCATTTGGATCACATCAACCCAACTCCCGAAACTGTAGCCAAGCTTACCCATCCCGCGCCCCAAGACCGTTCTCCTGCTGCAGCTGTATACGCTCCATCTCGTGGTAATCGTGTGGCTTTTGCAAAAGAAACGTCGGCGTGTGACGTAACTTCTACAGGCAGCCAGGCTCTGTTTTATTCTAAACCTTCAGCGTTAACTATTGGCGTAACTGAAGCGGTTGTTCACGCTCATCATCAAGGCACGGCACAGAAGAACCGGCAGAAGACAACAGCCAATAATTCGACTAGTTCGAAAATATCTCCACATAATTTACTATATCGGTAATGAATTTTTGTTCCTGTGTGTCTTGGAATATAGTTCCAGGTCGCTGTCAGTGGTTAAGGTACAATTGTCATTTAGGAATACGGTGAACACTAGTCTCGTCGTGAGTAGAGGTCTAAATATTGGTATTGTACTCAGGATTTGAATAAGCGACAGTTATGAATGATATGATGAAATGCCTAGCTCCTTATCGAACCCGGTGGAAGTCGAGTAGCTTCTTCAAACTATCGCCAGTCATGAAAAGATCCGGTCAAATGACACGAGTTTAGATCTATGAACAAGGCACGGAAAGGAAAAGAATCGGCGACAGGCCACATCAGGCCTACACTTCAGCGCCGACATCACTATGTTATGTTATGAATGCGCGACTTTAGTAGCAAAAAAAAAAACTAGAATACAGCTCAATATTTCTGTTGCAGATTTGTTCGCATTTACTCATTTGCATTCAGTTGTGCACAATTTTAATAATGAATTACTGAGTCCTCGTTTTAAAGTATTCGTGGTAGCTGGGAAAGGCAAGCGTGTGACCAACTTGGAGAAAATTGCTATCATTTCAAAAGCTGAAACGGAATTTAGACCTCGGCTCAAAACGCTTCGTTGTGCATAAAAAAATTTAGTGATTTTGATTAGTAATCATCATAATTTTAACTTCCCCTAATTAGTTGTAGACTATGGAAAAAGAGATGAATAATTTCTGTCAAAATTGCTTGTCTCGTGTGATGCTTCGGACAAATTAAGCTTTTAATATTTATTATTATTTAATATTTTAGGGACAATATTGTCAAAAAGCTTTACGACTCTTGCGTTGCGTTAGGTTGCATTTGATTGAGGAATTCGTTTTCTTATTTATCGTATTTATCGACTTATTTATTTTCGTAAATCTGTCCCTCGAGAGGACCCGTCAAACAATTGAAGGTAATATTTTGCTGTATATAATGTTAAAAGTGGAAATGAATATTAATAAAATTATAAATAGGACGAGTTTGGTAATGTATGAGCTTTATAGTTAATAACTTGAGAAAGATTTTATTATTAATAACGCATTGGTTATAGAAATGTTTGTGGTGCTGCTGTCATCACATGACGTGTGTGTGTGGTGCTGTTGTCATCACATGATGTGTGTGTGGTGCTGCTGTCATCACATGACGTGTGTGTGTGTCATCACATGACGTGTGTGTGGTGCTGCTGTCATCACATGACGTGTGTGTGGTGCTGCTGTCATCACATGACGTGTGTGTGGTGCTGCTGTCATCACATGACTTGTGTGTGTGGTGCTGTCATCACATGACGTGTGTGTGGTGCTGCTGTCATCACATGGATCATCATAACTAGGATGTATAATAATGGTAGCTGCTTGTTAGCGTGAAAAATATTCTGAAGTTTATAGAGCTGATAACTATGCCAACATTTATAATCTAAATAGTCCGCTGGCTTGAATAAAATTCAGGAATTAGCTTTAGCAATTATATATTGATTTATTCCACGCTTCTCATATATATTTATACGTTCCTCAGTCTATGTACAACCTCAAAACATTCCCTGCTTCCAAGCTCGCCAAAACGAGCTGTAATGATCAAACTCAGCAAGTATACAGCATCATTTGTATACTTTGTATATGCCGTTATAGATGACAAGTTGATATCGAAGCAAAGTTATAATGTGATAAGACAACTGTTATCGCAGCAAGGGTATATAAATCAATTGATTTTTCTACAGTGATGTTAGTGTTTGCTCCGAACCGAAGTCAAATATAACTAAGGAAGATGTTAGTACGCTAGTTATACTCAAAACTGTTATGAGATGATACAAATACATGTTATGAAGTTAAAATGTTATTCAAAGTTTGTGTTTCGACTATTATCCTCTTTCAAAGTTTTGTATTTTCTTCAGAATTGACGTATTTGAACCAAAAACCGATATTAAGTACAATAGTTAAAATATTTACATTGATAAATTTGAGCCAAAAACCGATATTGAAGTACAATAGATAAAATATTTACATAATACACCAAAGGTTATAAAAACAATCGAACAAATAAAGCAGTTCATTCCAGTTCAGTAGAAGAGAAGTACCTTACATCACAAATGTCATCACATCCTGTATCCGCTAGTAGGTAGCAGGTAAGTCCTCGAATCTAATAGCAAACACTACAGTAATGTTTTAACTAATGATGAATATAACATATATTTTAAACGATATTCCGTTTCAAAAATCGTACAAAATAATATGACTATCACTACACGATGAAAAAAATCATTCTCCGTTGATATCAGACCTCAATCTTTCCAAGACCCAGCAAATTACTAACTAGCAGTTAGCGGTAACTTTCTGCTTAATTCAACCATGTAAAAATTTGTGACCTATTTCAGCGACCTATTCTCCAGCTATGTAAAAATTTGCTAACGATCCCGGCGATGTAAAAATTTGCTACCTATTTCCGTGATGTATTGCTGCCTATTCCAGCAATGAAAAAATTTCCAGCCATGTAGAAATTTGCTCCCTTTACCAGCCATGTAAAAATTTGTTGCCTATTCCGCCATGTAGAAATTTACTACCTTTTCCAGCCATATAAAAATTTGCTACCTATTCCAGCCATGTAAATATTTGTAACCTATTACAGCGATATCAATACAAAAGATAATTTTAATAACTGCTACGACTGTTTTTGAGGCGGGAGTTATGGATTAATGCCAGAGCCACATTGCCACTAACTGGTACGTGAACGGCTGCTCTTCAGGGCGAGAAAGTAATGGGTAAATTGGCACATATGCCACATTTCCCCTGTGATGTGAATTAAAAAATTAGGTCTCTGCCTTCACGTATTGTGTCATGCTTGAAGACGACGTCAGTGACGTCATCATGGAAAAGAGAGACTGTCACAAGTCACATCGAAACTGTAGGACCAAAATGGGCCAGCGATATCAAAACTGGAGGACCAAAATCTACCTGTCACATCGAAACTAGAGGACCAAAATGGCATTGCCACATCGAAACTAGAGGACCAAAATGGCCTTGCCACATCGAAACTGGAGGACCAAAAATGGGCCTGCGACACCAAAACTGAAGGAACAAAATGGGCCTGTCATCCCCTGATGCTGGACTAGATGTAGGCCTGCCAGCCCCTGATGCAGGACTATATGTAGGCCTGCCAGCCCCTGATGCAGGACTAGATGTAGGCCTGCCAGCCCCTGATGCAGGACTAGATGTAGGCCTGCCAGCCCCTGATGCAGGACTAGATGTAGTCCTGCCAGCCCCTGATGCAGGACTAGATGTAGGCCTGCCAGCCCCGGAACAGGGCGCACAGGTTGGTAGGGTCGGTGGCCTGCTGCAGGAGCATCGTGACCTGCTCGCTGACGCTGTAGGCCTGCCAGTCCCTGATGCAGGACTAGATGTAGGCCTGCCAGCCCCGGAACAGGGCACACAGGTTGGTGGGGTCGGTGGCCTGCTGCAGGAGCATCGTGACCTGCTCGCTGACGCTGTAGGCCTGCCAGCCCCTGATGCAGGACTAGATGTGGGCCTGCCAGCCCCTGATGCAGGACTAGATGTAGGCCTGCCAGCCCCTGATGCAGGACTAGATGTAGGCCTGCCAGCCCCTGA
>NW_025937711.1:32461-33158 GCF_000764305.2 Hyalella azteca | reverse complement strand
CTAGTTACCCTGGTATGACCTAGTTACCCTGGTATGATCTAGTTACCCTGGTATGATCTAGTTACCCTGGTATGACCTAGTTACCCTGGTATGACCTAGTTACCCTGGTATGACCTAGTTACCCTGGTATGACCTAGTTACCCTGGTATGACCTAGTTACCCTGGTATGATCTAGTTACCCTGGTATGATCTAGTTACCCTGGTATGACCTAGTTACCCTGGTATGACCTAGTTACCCTGGTATGACCTAGTTACCCTGGTATGACCTAGTTACCCTGGTATGACCTAGTTACCCTGGTACAAGGCACCTGACGAAGGAGGACTCGTGCTGTCCAGGGAGGAGGCCAGGCCGCTCTCCTGCTTGTCGTCCTGCTCGATCTGCTGCAGCAGCAACATCTGCACGGCATCAAAACATTTATTATTACTTGATATAACTTTTGCATATAAAAATTTATAACAAATGTACAATGTATTTATATACGTACTGCAGCAGTCAGCTGACACTGCAGCAGTGTCAGCTGCCACTGCTGCAGTGTCAGCACCTCACCTGCCGCGGTGTCAGCTGCCACTGCTGCAGTGTCAGCCTTACCTTACCTTATGATGAGTTTAGGACGTCGTAGTCCAAGGTCACGCTGATGCGCCGCCTTCGTCGTCCTCCGTCTCCGAGTCGTCGTCGGATGTAACGTTGGACGTGTTC
>NW_025937711.1:30803-31980 GCF_000764305.2 Hyalella azteca | reverse complement strand
ATAAACAATAAATAATTATAAAGATATATAATAAAATAAAAGATTTTTACAATATTCTGAATAAACAATAAATAATTATAAAGATATATAATAAAATAATAGATTTTTACAATATTCTGGATAAACAAGAAATAATTATAAAGATATATAATAAAATAATAGATTTTTACAATATTCTGAATAAACAATAAATAATTATAAAGATATATAATAAAATAAAAGATTTTTAAAAGATTCTGAATAAACAAAGCATAAACATAAGAAAGGAAAGTAAATAAAAGATTTCTGAAGAGAAATAAAGAAATCGTATAAATTTTCTTTATTCCCGATCGTATTCTGTGGTCCTATTAAACATGATGTATTAAATATCAGATATTTAAAAAATTAACAAGTGAAATAGAAATATTTAAATAAAATATTTATGAAGAGAAATAAAGAAATCGAAATAAATAAATAAAGAGAAATAAAGAAAATATTATTATGATTTTATCAGGACTTATATATCAGATATTTATTGCTGTACACAACTATAGAATATTTATTATCAAAACTCCACCAGACGAAGACATTACAGTCCATTCAGGCCCACAATGGTTGTGCTTAATTTGTATAGCATTTATTTTGTATTGCTTCAAAATGTTCAGGCCTGAATTAAGTATCCTAACGGCAGCAAGGGAACGAAATTGCAGACGACGATATTGATGATTTATGAATTATTCTTCCTGTGGATACAGGTTTTCATAACGGGACTATAACAGGAGAATAACATTATAATCAAGAAAAACTTTAAGATTTAGTTAATCACAGGATAGTAAAGAAGCTTTCTTGGCGGGAGGTACAATTACTAATAGGGGATGCAATTAGTACTAAACCTGCGTCAGCCTGACCCACTTGTGTATGCCTGAAGAGAACGCAACTGCGTCAGCCTGAAGGGGACGGTCTCAGGGGTGGGCAGCATCTAGGACACACCTGCGTGAGCCTGAAGGGGACGGTCTCAGGGGTGGGCAGCATCTAGGACACACCTGCGTGAGCCTGAAGGGGACGGTCTCAGGGGTGGGCAGCATCTTGGACACACCTGCGTGAGCCTGAAGGGGACGGTCTCAGGGGTGGGCAGCATCTTGGACTCACCTGCGTGAGCCTGAAGGGGACGGTCTCAGGGGTGGGCAGCATCTTGGAC
>NW_025937711.1:14012-30279 GCF_000764305.2 Hyalella azteca | reverse complement strand
GACTTGACAGGATGTGCTGGGACAAGACAGGAGGGTAGGACTTGACAGAAGGGTAAGACTTGACAGGATGTGCTGGGACATGACAGGATGTGCTGGGACATGACAGGATGTGCTGGGACATGACAGGAGGTTAGGACTTGACAGGATGTGCTGGGACATGACAGGAGGGTAGGACTTGACATGATGTGCTGGGACATGACAGGAGGGTAGGACTTGACAGGATGTGCTGGGACATGACAGGAGGGTAGGACTTGACAGGATGTGCTGGGACATGACAGGAGGGTAGGACTTGACAGGATGTGCTAGGACATGACAGGAGGGTAGGACTTGACAGGATGTGCTGGGACATGACAGGAGGGTAGGACTTGACAGGATGTGCTGGGACATGACAGGAGGGTAGGACTTGACAGGATCCGTGAGAAGAGCAACAAATTTATTTACTTAATGTGTTTAAAATAATAAATAATTCCATTATCGCTATTCCTGTGAAGTCTACGAGCAGCGCAGTTGAATGAAGAGTAAATAATCCAAACGTCAAAAACCAGGAGTTTTTAGCGCATTTTCTCATTTATTGAAAAAAGGCGCTACTGTGCTCGTCATGTCCGTCCGTCCGTCTGTCTGTCCGTCTGTCTGTGACTTCACGGACGGACGAGAAAATGCGCTCTCTGTCACTCACTGCAGTGAGTACTGAGTTATATTTTTTCCATTAAGGCCCTGGTTGAGGGTCGCGAGGCTTCAAACAGGCTGGGCTCTTCCCTATGCGTTTCTTCACAAATTAGAATAGACTTTACTTCACTCGTAAATGAGATGGCGATATAGATTTTTCCATGCTTACCCAGGTATTTATTTATAAGCGGCGGCCAGTAACAAAAAATATGTAAACTTTGCATTAAAAGAGTTTTAATGAGAGGAAATTTCAAGAAACTTTGAATATTTTTGTTCATCAAGACTGCGACTTTTTTACTTTTTTTCGAAATGTAAAAGGGTTGTAATTTTTATTCTCCATTGAATGGTATACTCGGCATTCCTTGATCAGCCTCCTTGTTGTAAATATTATCTCTCGAAAAATAGTTATTATCGAGCCTGCTGATACGCGGAGGGAAAATCCCGCATACTAGCTGCTCAAATGGAGACGTTGTGCAATGTTTGAGGGGAAAGAGACGTCGTAAATTGTCTTTGAATTTTGACTTTTAAAGTGATTTTATTCATTTTTAGTTTGGTCGAACTGATGATGGAGCTGGACTCCGAAACGTTTTCAATATCGATATGGTGAATTTTCTTGGCGTTTTCTTTGCTTTTAAATTCCTTGTGAACTTGCGATATAAGCAGACTAATGATATAAGTACTCTCGGGAAAGTTGTAGTTACGTTTAATTCTAACGTCAATCTCAATTCACTTAGGCTAGATTAACGCTCGCGATGGTATTTTTCGACCTGACTTTTTCGATAGTATTTTTCGACCAATTTGGATGCGAATAACCATAAATTGGTGATTGTTAACCCCCGTGCTCCATGCTGCAGATAGACCTCCTGCCTGGCCACCAAGGGGCTACTCAACCACGAGTAACACGTACTGGCTCCACATACTCCTCCTATATATACCTGGCGCTCGAGGTCTGAGGTTACCTTACCTGCATTCTGGGCCCTACTTGCATCCCGGGGCCTTACCTGCATCCCAGGCCCTACGGCCTACATGCATCTGGACCTTTCTTTACTTGTCTAATTTAGTTCCGTAACATTAAGTAAATGTCTAAGAGTCTATCGCGTTTCAGTCACATCCCTTGGCAAGGTTCGGTTGCGTTCGAGCGGCGGTGGACCCATTGGCTGGGCTAACTCTGAAACTCTAATTGGGATCTGCCAAGCTTAACTTGGATCGCTTATCCTGGTCCTGATTCCTTTACACAAGGCTTGGTAGCGGCGGTGACGTACCATAATTAATATTACTTGATCACCGGACACAATCTTGGACTAGTGAAACCACTGCATCGGGGTTATTTAAAGCACTGCACCACTGCACCTTGGACTAGTAACCACTGCAGCTTGGACTAGTAACAACACTGCACCGGGGTTATTTAAAGCACTGAACCACTGCACCTTGGAGTCGTTGCACCACTGCACCGGGGTTATTTAAAGCACTGAACCACTGCACCTTGGACTAGTAACACCACTGCACCGGGGTTATTTATTATTTAAAGCACTGCACCACTGCACCTTGGAGTCGTTGCACCACTGCACCAGCCCCGTGGCCTGCGACAGGGGCGCCACGACGTAGGTCCTCATGGAGAGTTGCAGACGGCGGGCGTCAGCGTCGCCCTTCAGCAGCAGGTTAACGGCCCGGAACACCTGTAACAGAGCAGGTCTTTGTGGGGGATGAAGACCTGTCGGCTTATGAACTAAAATTCTTGCCCTTCAGCAGCAGGTTAATGGCCCGGAACACCTGTAACAGAGCAGAAGCTATACTTCTAAAAAAAGTTAAGAGATCGTAAGTCCATCAGCCAATCATTGATGTCCTTTCAAGCAAAATCCACTAATCATAGACAAGAAAATAGAGCGTAAGTACTTACGTTCACTTAGCGAATTTTAAAAGTATGGCCNTGGGTCAGGCTGACGCAGGTGGGTCAGGCTGACGTAGGTGCGTACTTTTCAGACACACACAAGTGGGTCAGGCTGCCGTAGGTGGGTCAGGCTGACGCAGGTGGGTCAGGCTGACGTAGGTGCGTACTTTTCAGACACACACAAGTGGGTCAGGCTGCCGTAGGTGGGTCAGGCTGACGCAGGTGGGTCAGGCTGACGTAGGTGCGTACTTTTCAGACACACACAAGTGGGTCAGGCTGCCGTAGGTGGGTCAGGCTGACGCAGGTGGGTCAGGCTGACGTAGGTGCGTACTTTTCAGACACACACAAGTGGGTCAGGCTGCCGTAGGTGGGTCAGGCTGACGCAGGTGGGTCAGGCTGACGTAGGTGCGTACTTTTCAGACACACACAAGTGGGTCAGGCTGCCGTAGGTGGGTCAGGCTGACGCAGGTGGGTCAGGCTGACGTAGGTGCGTACTTTTCAGACACACACAAGTGGGTCAGGCTGCCGTAGGTGGGTCAGGCTGACGCAGGTGGGTCAGGCTGACGTAGGTGCGTACTTTTCAGACACACACAAGTGGGTCAGGCTGCCGTAGGTGGGTCAGGCTGACGCAGGTGGGTCAGGCTGACGTAGGTGCGTACTTTTCAGACACACACAAGTGGGTCAGGCTGCCGTAGGTGGGTCAGGCTGACGCAGGTGGGTCAGGCTGACGTAGGTGCGTACTTTTCAGACACACACAAGTGGGTCAGGCTGCCGTAGGTGGGTCAGGCTGACGCAGGTGGGTCAGGCTGACGTAGGTGCGTACTTTTCAGACACACACAAGTGGGTCAGGCTGCCGTAGGTGGGTCAGGCTGACGCAGGTGGGTCAGGCTGACGTAGGTGCGTACTTTTCAGACACACACAAGTGGGTCAGGCTGCCGTAGGTGGGTCAGGCTGACGCAGGTGGGTCAGGCTGACGTAGGTGCGTACTTTTCAGACACACACAAGTGGGTCAGGCTGCCGTAGGTGGGTCAGGCTGACGCAGGTGGGTCAGGCTGACGTAGGTGCGTACTTTTCAGACACACACAAGTGGGTCAGGCTGCCGTAGGTGGGTCAGGCTGACGCAGGTGGGTCAGGCTGACGTAGGTGCGTACTTTTCAGACACACACAAGTGGGTCAGGCTGCCGTAGGTGGGTCAGGCTGACGCAGGTGGGTCAGGCTGACGTAGGTGCGTACTTTTCAGACACACACAAGTGGGTCAGGCTGCCGTAGGTGGGTCAGGCTGACGCAGGTGGGTCAGGCTGACGTAGGTGCGTACTTTTCAGACACACACAAGTGGGTCAGGCTGCCGTAGGTGGGTCAGGCTGACGCAGGTGGGTCAGGCTGACGTAGGTGCGTACTTTTCAGACACACACAAGTGGGTCAGGCTGCCGTAGGTGGGTCAGGCTGACGCAGGTGGGTCAGGCTGACGTAGGTGCGTACTTTTCAGACACACACAAGTGGGTCAGGCTGCCGTAGGTGGGTCAGGCTGACGCAGGTGGGTCAGGCTGACGTAGGTGCGTACTTTTCAGACACACACAAGTGGGTCAGGCTGCCGTAGGTGGGTCAGGCTGACGCAGGTGGGTCAGGCTGACGTAGGTGCGTACTTTTCAGACACACACAAGTGGGTCAGGCTGCCGTAGGTGGGTCAGGCTGACGCAGGTGGGTCAGGCTGACGTAGGTGCGTACTTTTCAGACACACACAAGTGGGTCAGGCTGCCGTAGGTGGGTCAGGCTGACGCAGGTGGGTCAGGCTGACGTAGGTGCGTACTTTTCAGACACACACAAGTGGGTCAGGCTGCCGTAGGTGGGTCAGGCTGACGCAGGTGGGTCAGGCTGACGTAGGTGCGTACTTTTCAGACACACACAAGTGGGTCAGGCTGCCGTAGGTGGGTCAGGCTGACGCAGGTGGGTCAGGCTGACGTAGGTGCGTACTTTTCAGACACACACAAGTGGGTCAGGCTGCCGTAGGTGGGTCAGGCTGACGCAGGTGGGTCAGGCTGACGTAGGTGCGTACTTTTCAGACACACACAAGTGGGTCAGGCTGCCGTAGGTGGGTCAGGCTGACGCAGGTGGGTCAGGCTGACGCAGATGCGTCGCCTACTGCCCGATGCAAGTGGGTCAGGCTGACGCAGTTGCGTCCCCTTCAGACATACACAAGTGGGTCAAGCTCACGCAAGTGGGTCAGGTTGACGCAGGTCTAGTTCTAACTGCACCACCCATCAGTACTTGTACTTGATGAGCGAGAGTATTGCTCTATACCAGCCGCCTCTCGTAATAAACTCGTGTCGTTATACTCCCGCCTAGGAAGCCTCTTTACTATCCTGTCATTAACTCAATCTTGAAGTTAATCTTGATTATAACTTGATACTCTTGCATCTTGATTATAACTTGATTCTCTTGCATGTTGATTATAATGTGATTCTCCTGTTATACCGTAGTCACGTTATGAAAACCTGTATCCACAGGAAAAATAATTCAAAAATCATCAATATCGTCGTCTGCAATTTCGTTCCCTTGCTGCCGTTAGAAAAATTCATTCAGCCTTGAACATTTTGAACAGATACAAAATTAAAACTATACGTTCAAATTAAGCACATCATATGTGGGCCTGAATTTCAAATCCTATCAAATAATATTTTCAANCTGTCTCTTATACACATCTAGATGTGTATAAGAGACAGGTGCTGCACAGCACTGCATGACTGTACCTTCACAGCACCGTGCTGCACAGCACAGCATGACTGTACCTTCACAGCACCGTACATTTCATACAGCATTTCCTCTTCCTAACCCGAGATTTCGTCCCTTTTCTCATCCATGATTGTGAGGGGAAGGATGGCAAATATTCCTTCTCTGTATTGCGATAAATATAATAATAATTATCGCCCTCTGCATTGCGATAAATATAATAAACCCTAACAAATATTCCCCTTACGACAAAGTATGAAAATTACCAATCTGCACAAATATCCCTCCATGTAAGACTAAGGTATAAGGTTTAGTGGACCTGCCACGCGACATTTATTAATTCCTAAGTTGTGGACACTGGACAGCGAAATATGGAGGCATAATATGCGTTTAAAAATTACTTTTTAACGACAACACTTCTAAAGAATCCAGTGTCTATGATGTTACAAATGTACAATGAATTTTTAATTTTATTTTAGAATATTAAAAAAATAATTTGTATTTTTTATAAAGAGAAAATATTATCTTTTCAAAATTATTTATTCTGTCAATTGATTCATGCATTGCCTCCAACTTTACGCCAGTGGGCAAAATTTCAGATTGATTGGACAAGTAGAAGTGTGTTAAATATCGATCACGATAATTGTAGCAGACCATAAAACAAACAAGAAGTGAAGTTAAAGAGAAGTGTTGTAAAAATGGGGAGGCAGGTGGAGAAAAGGGCAAGAGAAGTGAAGGTGAAGTCAAAGTCTAGAAGATAAAGAAGTAGAGTTAACATTAGATAAGTTAGAGCTCCTCAGTCTACCATAGCCGTGCTTATCTACACTGTATTTTGTGCATTAATATCACACAATATGGGCCTTTGGGTCACGGCTGATTTAGTTTTCATTTAATAGCGTTATTGTTTTTATTATTAGTTTCTTCACATCCTTCTAGCCTGTATGCTATCTCCGAATATTTTCACTCTCGATCACAATCGCTCCTGTTCATTTGCCCCCTTGTCATGCCATTCAACTCTTTTTTTTCTCACCTATAACGACATCACTCTCATCCACTTTCACTCTCATTTTCTGCCTTTCACTCTCATATGCTACATACTTCATTATCACAGTTTCCTTCACACATAAATCACACATCTCATGTCCCACACATCATTTACCCTACATCTTCATTACTTACACTTTATCATTCTACTTGTGTGTACATGAGTTAACACGAAACTTGTTTAGATGCGTACAATTAATGACCAGCGAATGATTATAATTTTCAATGAGTCAACAATATTTTTAGATGACGTTGTTAAATCAAAAGTAAGATTCAGCAAATAATATTATAAATATCATTATTTGCTAAATCTGCCTTTTGATCTACCAACGTTATCTAAAAATATTGTTAGACTCCTTGAAAATTATATTGCATTCTCTGGTCATCAATTGTATAAACAAGAAAATTCTGCCATCTTTTAAAAATTACTAAAGGTATTCGTATAGGTACGTACTAAGTTATTATACTAATTACTAAACGCATTTACATAGGTTCACATTTAACATTAGGACAGCACCCATACAGTCATCATATATGCATTCATTCTTGTGCAGCTCATTCATCTTATTTTGCTTGGGGCTGTACAATACAGCCACTCCCCCCTCCCCCCCCGTGCTGCCCCTATAAGAACTTGACATGACAGTGTGGTGACATGACAGTGTGGTGACATGACAGTGTGATGACATGACAGTGTGGTGACATGACAGTGTGGTGACATGACAGTGTGGTGACATGGGAGACATACAGTGTGGTGACATGACAGTGTGGTGACATGGTGACATGACAGTGTGATGACATGACAGTGTGGTGACATGGGAGACATACAGTGTGGTGACATGGGAGACATGACAGTGTGGTGACATGGGAGACATACAGTGTGGTGACATGGTGACATTACAGAGTGGTGACATGGTAACATGGCAGTGTGGTGACATGGGTACATTACAGAGTGGTAACATGACAGTGTGGTGACATGAGTGGGGTGACATGACAGTGTGGTGACATGGTAACATGGCAGTGTGGTGACATGGGTACATTACAGAGTGGTAACATGACAGTGTCGTGACATGAGTGGGGTGACATGACAGTGTGGTGACATGACAGTGTGGTGACATGGTGACATGACAGTGTGGTAACATGAGTGTGGTGACATGGGAGACATACAGTGTGGTGACATGACAGTGTGGTGACATGGAGACATGACAGTGTGATGACATGAGTGTGGTGACATGGGAGACATACAGTGTGGTGACATGGTGACATGACAGAGTGGTGACATGGTAACATGGCAGTGTGGTGACATGGGTACATTACAGTGTGGTAACATGACTGTGGTGACATGGGTACATGACAGTGTGATGACATGACAGTGTGGTGACATGGAGACATGACAGTGTGATGACATGGTAACATTACAGTGTGATGACATGACAGTGTGGTGACATGGAGACATGACAGTGTGGTGACATGGGCATCCTTAGTATTTATTTCGAACGTTGCAGTCTCAGTCCACGTTGGATCGCCGCCTCTGATTATCGTTCATCCGCCCTCATTTGGGCCACCTGATGCACGATGCTGTTGCTTGCTTCTCGCCGCTGGTAGTGTTGCAGGGGAGGTCGATCTGGGATTGTGCCCAGGAACACGTTCAGTTGTCTCTTGAAGGTCTCCAGGGTGAACTCCCCCTCTCTTCGATCCTTTGGTAGGACGTTAAACAACCTCGGCCCTGCCACGGAGAGTGATCGTTCCAGCAGGGATTGAAATCTGACTGCGGATCTGTTACGCAGTGGGGGGATCCTGCACAGTCTCCCCCTTCTCTGGTTGTGATATGTCTCAATCCTGAAGGTCTCGCTCTCGAAGTTAGGCACCATTCCGGTTACCATTTTCCATGTGTACAGAATGGCATACCTCTCCCGTCTCCTCTGCAGTGAGTACAGACCCAGGCGCCTTAACCTCTCCCAGTAGTTCAACTCTTCCATCTCTCTGATCCTGGGAGTGAAGGTTCGCTGGACACCTTCCAGTTGCCGTATTGCGCCTAGTGTGAACGGAGTCCAGTATTTACAGCAGTATTCGAATATGTATTACAAGGGCTCTGAAGAGTGAAATCATCGGTTCCGCTTCTTTAGGACTTGACAGGAGGGAAGGACTTGACAGAATGTGCTGGGACATGACAGGAGGTTAGGACTTGACAGGATGTGCTGGGACATGACAGGAGGGTAGGACTTGACAGGAGGTTAGGACTTGACATGATGTGCTGAGACATGGCAGGAGGGTAGGACTTGACAGGATGTTAGGTCTTGACAGGATGTGCTGGGACATGACAGGAGGTTAGGACTTGACAGGATGTGCTGGGACTTGACAGAAGGGTAAGACTTGACAGGAGGGTAAGACTTGACAGGATGTGCTGGGACATGACAGGATGTGCTGGGACATGACAGGATGTGCTGGGACATGACAGGAGGTTAGGACTTGACAGGATGTGCTGGGACATGACAGGAGGGTAGGACTTNGACAGGAGGGTAGGACATGACAGGAGGATAGGACATGACAGGAGGGTAGGACATGACAGGAGGATAGGACATGACAGGAGGATAGGACATGACAGGAGGATAGGACTTGACAGGAGGATAGGACATGACAGGATCCGTGAGAAAAGCAACAAATTTACTTACCTAATATGTTTAAAATAATAAAGAATTCTACTATCGCTATTCCAGAGAACTCTACAAGCAATAAGGCTTAAGTAAATAATCCACACCTCAAAAGCCAGGAGTTTTTCTGCATTAAGATGCAGGTGGATAAATAAATGATCAAATTAAGAAGATATCTCTTTTGATGAAGATGAAATAATTGAATAAGGATAAGATAATAATTACATGACGATGAGGAAATAATTAAGTAAGGATGAGAAAATAAATATCTTTGATGAAATAAGTAAAAAATGATAAGAAAATACTTAAATAAGGATAAAAAAATAAATAATGATGGGAAAATAATTGAATAACCATGAGGAAATAATTAAATAACAATGAGAAAATAAATAACGATGAAGAAATAATTAAACAATGATGAGAAAATAATTAAATAACGATTGGGAAATAATTAAATAACAAAAAAATAATAAAATAACGATGAGGAAATAATTAAATAACAATGAAAAAAATAAATAAATAAATAACGACTTAAATAACGACGAGGAAATCTCACTGACCACTTCATAACATTGGTTATCACCGGCGTCAATCTGGCGTCTCATTTTATTCATTATAATTACATGATTAGATCATATGTAATTGGGACGTGATATTCATTTGGCGTGATAGAGATTGATGGAAAAGTACTGGACTTTCTTCGGCATCTAGACGACATCACGTGATAGATCACGCGATCAAGACCTCAGTAGTGGGCGGAAGCGAAGGCTATATAAGGGCTAGCAACATTAAGGCCCCCGCAGTAGTTGATAAGCGCTCCGCGATGTAACGCGTCGGTAGAGTTCTTCGACTTTACGGTCGACGCCGTAGCTCATACCTCTGGGGCCATACTTTCAAAACTCGCTAGGTGAACGTAAGTACTTACGCTCTATTTTCTTATCTATGATTGGTGAATTTTGCTTGAAAGGCCGTCAATCATTGGCTGATGAATTTACCATCTCTTGCCTTTTTTTGAAAGTATGGCCCCTCTGTATCGTAACTCATGTATAACCACCCTGTATAACAAGATATGTTATCTAGACAGATGCGTCATACTTATCCTTCAGTCACGTAACCTTATCTTCAGGTGGCGCTTAGTAAATGAGAAGTAACAGCTACTGTACTTCATCACATTGATGCCATGGCTCACCTAAGATGCCCTGGCTTACCTAAGATGCCCTGGCTCACCTAAGATGCCCTGGCTTACCTAAGATGCCATGGCTCACCTAAGATGCCCTGGCTCACCTAAGATGCCATGGCTCACCTAAGATGCCATGGCTAACCTAAGATGCCATGGCTCACCTAAGATGCCCTGGCTCACCTAAGATGCCCTGGCTCACCTAAGATGCCCTGGCTCACCTAAGATGCCCTGGCTCACCTAAGATGGTGTCGAGGGCGCGTGTGAAGGCAGAGTTTGAGGTTGACATCCTAGCGACCATCTGCTGCAGTAGTACATTGATGCCATGACTCACCTAAGATGCCCTGGCTAACCTAAGATGCCATGGCTAACCTAAGATGCCATGGCTAACCTAAGATGCCATGGCTCACCTAAGATGCCCTGGCTAACCTAAGATGCCATGGCTCACCTAAGATGCCATGGCTAACCTAAGATGCCATGGCTCACCTAGTATGGTGTCGAGGGCGCGTGTGAAGGCAGAGTTTGAGGTTGACATCCTAGCGACCATCTGCTGCAGTAGCGGCACCATCTGGTGACACTTGATGCGTGGCCACTCCTGCGCTACCTGTACATCATGTCAACAATAGACAATATAAAAAATATAACTCAGTACTCACAGCAGTGAGTGACAGAGAGCGCATTTCCTCGTCGACGAAAACGTGAAGTCACGGACGGACGGACAGACGGACATGGCGAGCACAATAGCGCCTTTTTATTCATAAATGAGAAAATGCGCTAACAATAGAGATCATTCATTATTTTTACTCACCATTCATTTATTCATTCCAGGTGCATTTTTTTATTGTTGTGGACCGAAAGTGTAATTATTCAGTCGCGTCTAGTGTAGCCGCTTGGTTTTATGAACGATAGAGATCATTCAGTATTTTTACTCACCATTTATTTATTCATTCCATGTGCATTTTTGATTGGTATGCAGCGTTTACATTTTACCTTCAGGCAGCAACAGTCGTGTAGTGCGAGGTCTCAGTGGCTGTGAGTCAGGGAGTCAGTCGTGTCCTACCAGCCTTAAAACTGAAGTTCTACCTAAGCTCACTAGTGCTCTTGTAGGTCTACGCTAGTTCTTACGGCTGTGCCACGATAAGTACTACAGCTCTAAGAATTTTATTAGGCATTATATTGATCATAAATGTCTGTTACGCTGGCTGTGTATTTTAAATGTGATGCCATTAAACTGTTATTTCACGGAATAAAATCTACGTTTTATCAACCTGGACAATTGATGAACAGATTTCAAGTGTAATAAGACACCAGCGACTAAACTGCGATTGAAATTTTATCAAGATTGGTTGTGGCCATAAGGAACTAGCAGAGACCATAAAAAATTACACCACTTTTATAATAATAACTTATGTAATAACTAATATAATTGTAATAGTAACTTATATAAATAACTTATGACCATAAGGAGCTAGTAGGTAGTGACCATAAGGAACTAGTCACAACAAAGTACAAGTACTGACCATATTGCTGAGGGCCTCCTGATGGCAGTTCTGGAGCCAGAGGGCAAGCATCTTGTAGGCAGGCAGGTCAGAGGGAGTGCTGAGGGCCAGACAGCGTAGGTAGTGCAGGAAGGCCACCTGCAGGTACCTGCTCAGCTCCTGCTCCTGCTCCAGCAGGCTGCGCTGGTCCAGCTCAGCGTTCTTCTTGTGGATGATGTCAGATCTGGGGCGTGGTCGTGATAATTAATTAATAATTAATAAAACACGTAGCCTATGTCGGACATGAAGCGTGGTCATCATAATTATTTAATGATTATTAATTAATAAAACAAGTGTTCTATGTCAGACCTGATCGAGGCGTGTTAATGCATCAGAACACGCAGCCTATGTCAGATCTGGGGCGTGGGTATGATAATTAATTATTATTAATTAATATTAGTTAATAATTAATAATTATTAATTATTAATTATTAATTTTTAATTATTAATTTATAATTATTAATTATTAATTATTAATTAATAATTATTAATAAAACACGTGGTCTATGTCAGATCTGGGGCGTGGTGGTGATAATTAATTAATAATTAATTAATAAAACACGTGGTCTATGTCAGACCTGAGGCGTGTTGATGTATTAAAACACGTAGCTTATGTCAGACCTGAAGCGTGTTGATGTATTAAAACACGTAGCTTATGTCAGACCTGAGGCATGTTGATGTGTTAAAACACGTAGCTTATGTCAGACCTGAAGCGTGTTGACTGTCTCTTATACACATCTAGATGTGTATAAGAGACAGGACATTATCTTAGTGTTATAGTGACATTATCTCAGTGTTATAGTGACATTATCTTAGTGTTATAGTGTCATTATCTTAGTGTTATAGTGACATTATCTTAGTGTTATAGTGTCATTATCTTAGTGTTATAGTGACATTATCTTAGTGTTATAGTGTCATTATCTTAGTGTTATAGTGACATTATCTTAGTGTTATAGTGANAGTTATTCTGTTAATCTATTATAGATTAAGGGGAGCGTCTGGCCAAAATTTTATCTCGGCTATTTACAGACGGATCACTTTGAAACTTAGTACACATATGTAAAACAAAAAAAAATAGACAGCTTTTATTCGTGTCAATTTTTCGAAAAAAATGAAAGAAAACGTGAAATTCTTAGAAAACGGCCAAAAAATAGGGTACTGTAGAAATCTATCTCCTCCTAGAGTTTTGAAGTTACAGCGATGAGACATGTACCATTCGATTCGCAGTTAAATTATCTATCAATGCAACGTAGCTTTTTTCGAATTTCCAATTTTTGTAGATGTGGGAGCATTTTTTCCCAAAAATTTCGAACATTTTTCGATTTATCCCTATTTCCCCCCCTCTTTTTTCAAAATATTTTCAAAACTATAGCGAAATTGAAAATAATCTCTGACCATTCTCTAGATATTTTATTTTCAAATCGAACGGTATATCTCTCATTGCTATAGCTTCAAACTGTACGAGGAGATAGGTTTGCAGTAACAATAAGTTAACTTTTCAGTAGGGCCCGACAAAGTCCCGCGCGCCTCGAAATAGACATTCAAGGCAGCAAGGTTGCAAGAATAGACAATACAGGAGCTTTATTTCTGTCAAGGATGGTGCGAACGACGGCACGAGAACCATCCCCCATGACTACAGCAGGGTTACTGAAGCCTAATGTCTCCAGACTTTCTATATAAGATGCACCGTCGGCATTATTCCCTATGTTAAATGTTGAAGAACTCCACCACGCCAAACCCTTTCGTGATCTGTCGTGAACGCATAAACCAACGTACAGAGATGGTTTTGGTACCGTTGGATGCGTCAGAATGTAAGCTTTAAGATGAGACTAAAACCGGAAAAGCCAAAATCAAAATTTTTGGCCAGACGCTCCCCTTAACAGGTTAACAGTTAACAGGTTAACAGTTAACATGGTAACAGGTTAACAAGTGAAGCACTTCACCTCGACAGGTAAACTGCTGCTAACCAGCAGCGATTAACTACAAATTTTAGTTGCCTCCGCAATACATAGGTTAATTTCCCCATGCAGTGAGGGTCTCCATACCTCCTGAGGGCATCCCTCTCCTCCCCACCTCCTGAGGGCATCCCTCTCCTCCCCACCTCCTGAGGGCGTCCCTCTCCTCCCCACCTCCTGAGGTACATATTATATAATAAATATTCCACGGTATATATTGCTGCATACATAAAATATTGATATTATAGTATAATGTTATATAATAAATATTCCATGGTATATATTGCTGCATACATAAAATAATGATATTATAGTATAATGTTATATAATAAACATTTCACAGTGTAATGAGTATATATTATTGAATAAATGAAATAATGTAGTATAACATATTCAAATACTATAAAACGTCCAGTATACTGGTATTATAGTCAAATGTTGTACAATAAACATTCCATGGTAGGTATATATTATTGAATACACGAAATAATGATATTATAGTAAAATATTATACAATAAACATTTCACAGTGTATATAATTGGATACAATAAATAATGTATAGTAAATATTATACAATGAACATCGCACAATGTATATTATTGAATAAATGAAATGATGATATTATAGTAAAATATTATATAATAAACATTCTATAGTGTATATTATTTGATACACGAAATAATGATATTATAGTGAAATGTTATACAATAAACTTTCCACGGTATAAATTATTAAATACATGAAATAATGATATTATAGTATAATATTATATAATAAACATTTCACAGCGTAAATTACTGAATAAATGAAATAATCTACTAATAAATTCAACTATAATGAAACGTCCTCTTATTTAAATAGCATTATATTGATATTATAGTATAATATTATACAATAGACATTTCACAGTGTATATAACAACAATAGAGTCCGTTGCCTAACAACACTATCCATAATCTTGACTATAATAAAGACGTCAATAAAATCTTTATTGTGATGTGAGATTTTTACTGTACAGCTTTTTGAGAATTGTTAAAGCTTTAATTCAATTTAAATTCATCTTAATTCAAGTTACATTAAAATGAATTTGATTTAAATTAATTTTAATTCAATTAAGTAAAATATTAATTTAATCTAAATTAAATTAAATTTAATTCAAATCAATTTAAAATTAGTATTTATATTGATATTATAGTATAATGTTATATTATATGTTGCGCTCTATGTTGCGTCGTCTCGCCGCCACGTCCTCTGTTGTATTATAGCATTATATTGATATTATAGTATAATGTTATATTATATGTTGCGTTCAATGTTGCGTCGTCTCGCCGCCACGTCCTCTGTTGTATTATAGCATTATATTGATATTATAGTATAATGTTATATTATATGTTGCGTTCTATGTTGCGTCGTCTCGCCGCCACGTCCTCTGTTGTATTATAGCATTATATTGATATTATAGTATAATGTTATATTATATGTTGCGTCGTCTCGCCGCCACGTCCTCTGTTGTATTATAGCATTATATTGATATTATAGTATAATGTTATATTATATGTTGCGCTCTATGTTGCGTCGTCTCGCCGCCACGTCCTCTGTTGCATTATAGCGTTATATTGATATTATAGTATAATGTTTTAGAATAAACATTTCACAGTATATATTGAATAAATGAAATATTTATATTATAGTAAAATATTATACATTCCATGGTATATATATTGAATAAATGATATAGTGTACTAACATATTCAAATACAATAGAACGTCCTTTTATTCGTGCAGAATTATATTAAAATTATAGTAAAATATTATACAATACACATTCCACAGTATATATTGAATAAATGAAATAATCTACTAAAAAATTCAACTACAATAGAGTCCGTAGCCTAACGACTATATCTATTATCTTGATTATAATAAAAACGGCAATAAAATCTTTATCGTCATGAGAAATTTTTACTGTAGAGCTTTTTGAGATCTGTTCTTCAAGTTTTTAATTTATATTACTTTTGATTTAATTCAAATTAATTTACATATAATTTAAATTAATTTTAATATAATTGAAATCAATTTTAATTTAACTTATATATTTAACAAGGCACCTGACTGGAGGAAGCATCGCACGTCTCTGTAGAAGCGCTCGCTGACATCAGCGATCTGCTGACACGCTGACTCCAGCAGCTGTACAGCCTGTACACCATCCCCTGTAATGGTGACGTCAGCATGGTCATGTTATCATAGTGTTATCATAGTGATAGATGTTATCATAGTGATAGATCTGCTGACACGCTGACTCCAGCAGCTGTACAGCCTGTACACCATCCTCTGTAATGGTGACGTCAGCATGGTCATGTTATCATAGTGATAGCTGTTATCATAGTGATAGATCTGCTGACACGCTGACTCCAGCAGCTGTACAGCCTGTACACCATCCCCTGTAATGGTGACGTCAGCATGGTCATGTTATAGTGATAGATGTTATCATAGTGATAGCTGTTATCATAGTGATAGATCTGCTGACACGCTGACTCCAGCAGCTGTACAGCCTGTACACCATCCTCTGTGATGGTGACGTCAGCATGGTCATGTTATCATAGTGATAGATGTTATCATAGTG
>NW_025937711.1:8635-13485 GCF_000764305.2 Hyalella azteca | reverse complement strand
GATGTTATCATAGTGATAGATGTTATCATAGTGATAGATGTTATCATAGTGATAGATGTTATCATAGTGATAGATGTTATCATAGTGATAGATGTTATCATAGAGATAGATGTTATCATGGCATTAATATTAATGGGCGGTGTTTATCGCGCTATGCTAACAATAAGCAATAAATCGAATATAATAATAACTAATTAAGCTTACTTCAACAACTAATCATTTGTTAGGTGGTGGAATACCAAGGCAGTGAAAAGAAGCAATAAATCGAATATAATAATTAATTCAATCTTATTTCAATGATTAATTATTTATTAGGTCAGTGGAATACCAAGTGTGGCCTAAACTGTTACGGACGAAAATAAAAAGTTATGTACTTAATATTGTGTCCTAAGTCTTAACTGACTTCAATGTGCTGAATCTAAATTTGATAATTGTTTAACGGAATTAATAATGAGAAGACATGAGAGCTTATATGTTAAGGTTGGATAAATAATAAATAAATAATAAATAAAGAATAATAAACTAAAATAAAGTTGAATTATTATCAATAGGGCCTGAGCGAATGTGATATGAGGGGCTGACCTGAGCGGGTGAGGGGCTCGAGGAGGGGCTGACCTGAGCGGGTGAGGGGCTCGAGGAGGGGCTCACCTGAGCGGGTGAGGGGCTCGAGGAGGGGCTGACCTGAGCGGGTGAGGGGCTCGAGGAGGGGCTGACCTGAGCGGGTGAGGGGCTCGAGGAGGGGCTGACCTGAGCGGGTGAGGGGCTCGAGGAGGGGCTGACCTGAGCGGGTGAGGGGCTCGAGGAGGGGCTGACCTGAGCGGGTGAGGGGCTCGAGGAGGGGCTGACCTGAGCGGGTGAGGGGCTCGAGGAGGGGCTGACCTGAGCGGGTGAGGGGCTCGAGGAGGGGCTGACCTGAGCGGGTGAGGGGCTCGAGGAGGGGCTGACCTGAGCGGGTGAGGGGCTCGAGGAGGGGCTGACCTGAGCGGGTGAGGGGCTCGAGGAGGGGCTGACCTGAGCGGGTGAGGGGCTCGAGGAGGGGCTGACCTGAGCGGGTGAGGGGCTCGAGGAGGGGCTGACCTGAGCGGGTGAGGGGCTCGAGGAGGGGCTGACCTGAGCGGGTGAGGGGCTCGAGGAGGGGCTGACCTGAGCGGGTGAGGGGCTCGAGGAGGGGCTGACCTGAGCGGGTGAGGGGCTCGAGGAGGGGCTGACCTGAGCGGGTGAGGGGCTCGAGGAGGGGCTGACCTGAGCGGGTGAGGGGCTCGAGGAGGGGCTGACCTGAGCGGGTGAGGGGCTCGAGGAGGGGCTGACCTGAGCGGGTGAGGGGCTCGAGGAGGGGCTGACCTGAGCGGGTGAGGGGCTCGAGGAGGGGCTGACCTGAGCGGGTGAGGGGCTCGAGGAGGGGCTGACCTGAGCGGGTGAGGGGCTCGAGGAGGGGCTGACCTGAGCGGGTGAGGGGCTCGAGGAGGGGCTGACCTGAGCGGGTGAGGGGCTCGAGGAGGGGCTGACCTGAGCGGGTGAGGGGCTCGAGGAGNACGTATAAATAAAACGGGACGTATAAATAAAACGGGACGTATAAATAAAACGGGACGTATAAATAAAACGGGACGTATAAATAAAACGGGACGTATAAATACGGGATTACAACACCGTATAAAAAAAACTCGGGATTACAACCTATAATATAGAAAAAAATATAACTCAGTACTCACTGCAGTGAGTGACAGAGAGCGCATTTTCTCGTCGACGAAAACGCGAAGTCACGGACAGACGGACGAACAGACGGACAGACAGACAGACAGACGGACGGACGGACAGACGGACAGACATGACGAACACAATAGTGCATTTTTTCAATAAATGAGTAAATGCGCTAAAAAGAAACTATCCTCTATGAAAAGAAACTTTACTACGGAAAAAATTATACTACAGAAACTATACTATATAAAATCCCAATTACCAAGTATAGAAAGTCAAAGTTCACAATCGCATAATTCTAGAACTCATAATATTAATATCATTTTATGCAAGAGACCAATATTGTATTCATTTGACAGTTGAAACTGGCTTTATTTTTGATTGAACTTTAATTTTTTTCGCATTGGAAGCAAATAGCGTTCCAATATATACAGGTTCTGATATATATATACAGGTTTTCAAAAATGCAAGGCTCATATTATGCAAATAGCGACACACTTTCAGTATGTAGAACTGACGTGACTTTTTTCCAGACTAAACTGGATCAAGATGACCCACAAAAGAAAAAATCTCATTGTTATTGGGACAAAGTCTCATTGTTACTGGGACAAAGTCTCATTGTTATTGGGACAAAGTCTCATCGTTACTGGGACAATGTCTCATTGTTATTGGGACAAAGTCTCATTGTTACTGGGACAAAGTCTCATTGTTACTGGGACAAAGTCTCATTGTTACTGGGACAAAGTCTCATTGTTACTGGGACAAAGTCTCATTGTTACTGGGACAAAGTCTCATTGTTACTGGGACAAAGTCTCATTGTTACTGGGACAAAGTCTCATTGTTACTGGGACAAAGTCTCATTGTTACTGGGACAAAGTCTCATTGTTACTGGGACAAAGTCTCATTGTTACTGGGACAAAGTCTCATTGTTACTGGGACAAAGTCTCATTGTTACTGGGACAAAGTCTCATTGTTACTGGGACAAAGTCTCATTGTTACTGGGACAAAGTCTCATTGTTACTGGGACAAAGTCTCATTGTTACTGGGACAAAGTCTCATTGTTACTGGGACAAAGTCTCATTGTTACTGGGACAAAGTCTCATTGTTACTGGGACAAAGTCTCATTGTTACTGGGACAAAGTCTCATTGTTACTGGGACAAAGTCTCATTGTTACTGGGACAAAGTCTCATTGTTACTGGGACAAAGTCTCATTGTTACTGGGACAAAGTCTCATTGTTACTGGGACAAAGTCTCATTGTTACTGGGACAAAGTCTCATTGTTACTGGGACAAAGTCTCATTGTTACTGGGACAAAGTCTCATTGTTACTGGGACAAAGTCTCATTGTTACTGGGACAAAGTCTCATTGTTACTGGGACAAAGTCTCATTGTTACTGGGACAAAGTCTCATTGTTACTGGGACAAAGTCTCATTGTTACTGGGACAAAGTCTCATTGTTACTGGGACAAAGTCTCATTGTTACTGGGACAAAGTCTCATTGTTACTGGGACAAAGTCTCATTGTTACTGGGACAAAGTCTCATNAGCAGCCTTAGTACACGTAGCAGCCTTAGTACAAAAAGCGGCCTAAGTACACGTAGCGGCCCATAGTACACATAGCGGCCGAAGTCCACGTAGCGGCCCATAGTAAACGTAGCGGCCGAAATACACGTAGAGTCCGAAGTACACGTAGCTACTTAAGTACTAAATACACGTTGCGACCTAAGTACACGTAGCGGCCGAAGTACACGTAGAGGCCGAAGTACACGTAGCTACCTAAGTACACGTACCGGCCTAACTACACGTTGCTGCCTAAGTACACGATAAGTGACCTGGTAATTTCAGCATCATTAGTTACAGGCGCATCGTGTGGCCTGCCATGTGCACGTTACCTGACATGTTTGTGGCGGCCTGACATGTTTGTTATGACATGTTTGTGACCTAACATGTGCGTTTGTTATGAAATGTTTATGACCTAACATGTGAACGTTACCTGAGCCTGAAGCTCCAAGGACATCCCCGTGCTGCTCTGCAGCTGCTGCAGCGTCTGCTCACACACGCTCTGCAGGTGCAGCACCCGTCCAACACGGCACCTGTTGACCAGCAGCTGCACCTGCCACCTCCTGCAGGTGTCAGATGGCGTCAGCTGCTGCAGGATGGCAGCACGTCCTGCCAGCAGGAGTTCGTCAGCCCTGGACGCAACTTCTCTGTCGCGTGTTTCCCAGCGAGAAAAAACTTTTTCAGCGTCGCAACCTTTTTGTGTCAGGAGATCAAGTTCTGCCAGCAGACATAACTTTGCCATGACCATCTCCTGACTGTCAGCACTTGTTCGTAGTGCTGGCAGCAGCTGTGCACGTGCTGGCAGTGTGATGCCATGGATACGGTTTATGTCACCACGACGGACGCAACGTAAAGCCGCGAAAAAACTTTCGTCGAAGTCGGAACTTTCCGGCGGCGAATTTGACGGGCGTTCCCATTGACCCAGCCGCCATGCGCACTGCGCGTGTAATGCTGTGCTGTGCTGTGCGTGTAATGCTGTGCTGTGCCGTGCGTGTAATGCTGTGCTGTGCTGCGCTTGCAGTGCTGTGCTATGCTGTGCATGTGAAGCTGGGTCCTCAAAAGACCCCTGTCCCTGCGGTATTCCAGGGTTATGTTGGACCCCAAATCCAGGGTTACGTTGGGCCCCAAATCCAGTGCTAAGTTGGACCCCAAATCCAGGGCTATGCAGGACCTCCTCCACAGGGTTGTTTACAGCCCCCGGGTGCAGGTGGCTGACGGCGCTGTAGAACCCCGCGGCGCTAAGGGCGCCCACGATGCCCGACAGGCTACCAGCGCCCTCACAGATGGCCAGTGCCTGCAGGTGGCGCCCTGCGTGCAGGTTCACCAGCGCCCTTTGCTCCCATGACTCCGACGACGCCCTTGCGCAGCCTTGTACGCCCGCGCTGTCCCCCAGGGCGCTGTAGACCTACAGCAGGAGAGGGCGGGTGATGGCTGAGGTCTTGGAGACGTGGTTGTGAGGGGAGAAACATATTCAACCCAGCCTCACATGACATGACTCAACCCAGCCTCACACGACATGACTCAACCCAGCCTCACATGACATGACTCAACCCAGCCTCACATGACATGACTCAACCCAGCCTCACATGACATGAC
>NW_025937711.1:3895-8472 GCF_000764305.2 Hyalella azteca | reverse complement strand
CAAACTACAGGATTCGTCCGGACGCTGAAATTATTTTCAGAGTAATTTTAAGTTTATGCATTTCGTTGTATCCACATTATTTATTTTATTGTATCCACTATACCATTCATATGTACTTCAGTCATTTCAAATTCAATTTCAAATGTTGTAAAACCTTCACCAGCTTGATAATGAAAAATGTATTTTCGAAACGTCGCTATCTATTAAAATGTCATTCGGAAACCTGCTTTTCGATCTCCCGGCTCCAGCTAGAAATTTGGTTCGACTCATTGAAAAGACGAACAAGAAGATTGTAAATAAAAAGCATGCTCTGGTCTTTAATCAAACTTGCATAAAAGAGAAGCTTTTGCCGAACTACACCAATATATATATATATATATATATATATCATACGATATATATACATATAATATACGAGATATTATATTATAATATCCACGAGAATGGGGTCCACCTGAAGCCATAGAGCCCCGTCAAGAGCTGTAGGTGCAGAGGCCCTGCAGTAGCTGACAGGAGGGCGCTGCCCCCACAGCATCTCTACGCAGTCCAGGGCGCAGTTCACCACCTTCACCACAAGGGGGCGATGGACCAAGTCGTGGTGGTTCCAGAGGGACAGCGTAGTGTCCATGAGGGACGACAGATGGACACGGGCGTCGTGAGGGTCGTGCGTGAGCTTGGCGTGCACGACGAAGGGCAGTAGGCGCTTGCAAAGGGCGGCGTCCAGTCCACACACGGACTTGGTAGACGCGAGGACTGGACACCCGCAGTCGGAGGACAACAGCAAGACAAGTAGCCGTCTCAGCCACGTGTCCGCCGACTCGCCTGTCCGCCACTTGCCGTCGTGGCGGATGTCGGTGGACACCGCGGACGGGGGGGTCTCTGGGTCAGGTCGTCTGTTTATGAGGGGATAGGGATTAAAAGATGACTTCATTAAAGACCTGTTCATACGTCAAAATACAATAAACATTTCGTCAACAGGAGTCAGGAGAAAATATTCAATAGGAATTGAGAAATACGCATGTTTAGCAGCTAATTGACTTGATTAAGACCTGTAAAAGTGCAGTATACACATCATCAACAAGAGTCGGGAGGGTTTCGATGAAATGTTCAATATGGATTGAGATATATACATGTCTATTAGCTAATAAATGAATGTTTAGAAGCTATTAAAAACTCACTGTGAAGTTTGCAGCAGACACAGCCGACTTTTGAGCTGCCGGTGCAGCAGAGGCAGCACCTCCTGCACCTGCTGACTCTGCACGATCCTACAAAGGGCTTCACTGCTGGCACGACACACGGCCGGGTCCACGGTGTCAAGACGCTCCACCAGACACCCCAGCACTAGAACCACCCGTCCCTCCTTCACCCCCAGCAGGGGCTTGCTCCCTGCCTCCTGCCAGCGGACCCAAGGGAGGCCTAAGTCCTCGAGGGTGGAAGCTTCGGCTGAGTTCGGGGGTGGGACTTGAGGACAAGGGGACTCGAGGGAAGTCCTCGTCGCCTGGGGACGAATGAGACCGAGACAGGACCCTGCCGTCTGTTGCGCCTGGGGCGTAACGAGCGTGTCGTCCTGAGACGAGCACACGTTAAAGAGACGCAGGGTCAGGGTGGAGACAAGGTCCGGAGACAGCTCTGAGATCTGCTGCTCCGACGACGCTTGTAGCAGGCGCAGAAGATGTTCCAGGGCCCACTCATCCAGAGGCAGTGCTCTGAAGAAGGCGACTTCAGAGCACAGGTTCTCAGGGTGACGTCCTCGGCTCCTGACGAGGGAGTAGTGCTGGTCGTGCAGGACTTTGAGGGGAGCAGTGAGCTGGGAAGTCTCCAGGTTCGGGAACAGCGGCGGAAACTGCGATGTTGTTTCCACGATCATTTCGTGGTCGGTTAAGATGAACGTGAGTAACTCGCAGCAACACCGCCACCCTGGCCGTAGATCGTGACAAAATGCACGTAGTTTAGGTACGAGGTCCGTGACGGCTACACGTGCCGTAGCATGTAAGTGTTCGTAATTTAGGACCCCCGACAAAGTTTCCTTCAATATCTTCACTATTTGCTCCACGAACTCCAGACGCAGGGATGCCGCTCGCTCCAGGCACGAACTAAGCATCCGTACCACCATGGGGATGACAACGAATTCAACCTGAACGTGGACCGAGGTATCAAAATCAGGGTTTGTCAACGTTAATTAATAGTGCAAAGAAAATAAAAATATAACTCAGTACTCACTGCGGTGAGTGACAGAGAGCGCATTTTCTCATCGACGAAAACGTGAAGTTACGGACAGACGGACAGACAGACAGACGGACAGACAGACAGACAGACGGACGGACGGACGGACAGACGGACAGACAGACAGACAGACAGACAGACGGACAGACAGACAGACAGACGGACGGACGGACGGACATGACGAGCACAATAGCGTATTTTTTCCATAAATGAGAAAATGCGCTAAAAAATAAACGATCAGCAACATCAGGTCAATATTGAATCACGCAAGGTTAGTTGATGTCACAATAAAGGTATTACTAGGTCAACCGGTTACAGTCAGCTCAAGCACAATGTATTTGAACTGTAGTATGGATTAAAAAAAATGTCTATTGGAAATAGACTCCTGCGTTTGGTATTTTTTTTATCCGAGACGAGACGAGACGAGACAACAGGCTCTGTCCCGGTTCGCAATAAAAACCGGGACAATTTTCNAAAAAGGAAAGGATCGTCAACGTCAGGTTAATAGTGAATAACGCAAGATTAGTTGACGTCATAGTAAAGGTATTACTAGGTCAACCGGTTACAGTCAGCTCAAGCACAATGTATTTGAACCGTATTATGGATAAAATAAAATGTCTCATGAAAACCTTACGTTAGAATTTCCAAATGCAATCAAAAATCTGATCCGCAGGATCGAAGTAAGTAAAAATAAAATTGACAATAGCATTAATCTCTGGTTTATAGTAAGACTTTCATTACCTAATTACCAATGGATAATAGTACCGTACAAGCAATATAATTACACCACAATATATGTGGCCCAGTGGTTACAGTGCAGGGTTCCAAGATTGGATCACTGAGTTGCAGGTCTGACCGCAGCAAGCTGTAATAATTCTACGATGCCTAAAATCGTCGAGAGGCCAGATTTGGCCTATTGAACGATCACATCAACTTTACAAGTACTTGGACCTTCGGTAATCATTATGATTATCCTAAATTTAATTATTAAGAATAATTAAATTAAGACTGTCAATGAATAAGTTAAAAAATTAATAATTTGTATTTTAAACTATCAATGTTGTTTACCTTAGCAAAAGCAGCAGGTCGCGTCTGTAGGGCCTGCACGAGGGCAGGACAGAGGGCGGCGAGGGCGGCAAGGGCGCGTCTCATGGTCCTGGCTACCTTAGCAAAAGCAGCAGGTCGCGTCTGTAGGGCCTGCACGAGGGCAGGACAGAGGGCGGCGAGGGCAGCAAGGGCGCGTCTCATGGTCCTGGCAGCGTCAGCCGCCATGAGCTGACAGTGCAGCGTCAGCAGCACCTCGTGCAGGGCACCACCGTCCTTTGCTGACATCTCCAGCAGGTTGTGGTGCAGCTGTAGGGTGCTGCTCAAGTGGGTTAGTGAGTGGGCCACCACCGCTGGTGGTTGGTGGGGAGCAGCTATTGTGGGGACCACTTCTCCAGCACCCTGTGGCGGCGGGTGGCGGTGGGCGGCGGCGGAAGCGACGAAGGGCGTCACTTGGCCAGCACCCAAGGGCGCCGCCCAATGGCTCAGCGACAGCAGACGAATAATCAGGCGCGCCAGGCGCCCGCGCACGACGTTTGCCACGGCATCGTCGCCCACGGCAACTTGAAGGCGCTTGAACGCTGCGAGGTCCCGACGAAGTTGTGCTTCGTCAGCAGCTGGGACGTCGTGGCCAGTGACATGTGACGTGGCGTCGTGGGCAGTGACGTGTGACGTGGCGTCGTGGCCAGTGACGTGTGACGTGGCGTCGTGGCCAGGGACGTGTGACGTGGCGTCGTGGCCAGTGACGTGTTGAACTAGACATGGCGCGAACATGGCTAGCAGTTCCGGTAAATTCTCAGTTAATATATCTTTTTTACTGTACCCACTGACGTCAGCAAGCCAGTCGAGTGTAGGAGGGTGGCGGGTGAGAGAGTAATATAGGAGATGGTCAGGACACTTCGTCAGGAGGATGCTGACGTCAGTCTCGTCCAGCACTGTCAGCGGGAAGTCGCTCAGGGGCAGGCGGTCTCCAAACCAGCAGTCCAGCAACTCCTGCAGGTGTTGGAACAGCAACTCTCGTCGCGTTGTGTCCAACGCCACCGCAACTCTGAACGTATAAAATACAGAGATAAACAGCAGTGCTATAACTCCTGCAGGCGTTGGAACAGCAACTCCCGTCGCGTTGTGTCCAACGCTACCGCAACTCTGGACGTATAAAATAAAACGGGACGTATAAATAAAACGGAAGTATAAATAAAACGGGACGTATAAATAAAACGGGACGTATAAATAAAACGGACGTATAAATAAAACGGGACGTATAAATAAAACGGGACGTATAAATAAAACGGGACGTATAAATAAAACGG
>NW_025937711.1:0-3832 GCF_000764305.2 Hyalella azteca | reverse complement strand
GGTTTATACAATGTCCTAGAAGGATTACTAGAATTTGAAACAAAAAATAAGACCAAAGGCCACGGATACTAGCTAAAAAATATAACTCGAACAGTACCCACTGCAGTGAGTGACAGAGAGCGCATTTTCTCGTCGGCGAAACGTGAAGTCACAGACGGACAGACGGACGGACGGACAGACGGACATGGCGCGCACAATAGTGCATTTTTTCCATAATTGAGAAAATGCGCTAAAAAGAAACTATCCTCTATGAAAAGAAACTTTACTACGGAAAAAATTATAGGTACTACAAAAATTATACTATATATAATCCTAATTACCAAGTATAGAAAGTCAAAGTTCACAATCGCATTATTCAAAAACTCATAACATTTATATAATTTTATGCAAGAGACAACTTCGTATTCATTTGACAGTTGATACAGGCTTTAGATTTGATTTAGCTACCATTAATTTTTTTCGCCTTGGAAGCAAATAGCATCCAATATATACAAATTCTGATATATTTATACAGGTGGTGAAAAATGCAAGGCTCATATTATGTAAATAGCGATACAATAGCTATTTACATAATATGTATAATATAATATGGCCTTGGCCTTATAATAATACACATAACTAATAATATTTACAATATTATGTAAATAGCAAATAGAACACACTTTCAGCACGTAGAACTGACACGTCTTTTCCGGGTTAAACTGGATCGGGGTGACCCACACAGTCTCATTATTGCTGGGACAAAGTCTCATTGTTACTGGGACAAAGTCTCATTGTTACTGGGACAAAGTCTCATTGTTACTGGGACAAAGTCTCATTGTTACTGGGACAAAGTCTCATTGTTACTGGGACAAAGTCTCATTGTTACTGGGACAAAGTCTCATTGTTACTGGGACAAAGTCTCATTGTTACTGGGACAAAGTCTCATTGTTACTGGGACAAAGTCTCATTGTTACTGGGACAAAGTCTCATTGTTACTGGGACAAAGTCTCATTGTTACTGGGACAAAGTCTCATTGTTACTAGGACAAAGTCTCATTGTTACTGGGACAAAGTCTCATTATTATTGGGACAAAGTCTCATTGTTATTGGGACAAAGTCTCATTGTTACTGGGACAAAGTCTCATGTTACTGGGACAAAGTCTCACTGTTACTGGGACAAAGTCTCATTATTATTGGGACAAAGTCTCATGTTACTGGGACAAAGTCTCACTGTTACTGGGACAAAGTCTCATTGTTACTGGGACAAAGTCTCATTGTTATTGGGACAAAGTCTCATTTCTTTGAGTGCAGAGACCTGTCGAGGACGGCGGCCACGAGGAGGGCGCTGACGTGGTGCTGGTGGCAAGCGTGCAGGAGGGCGTAGAGGGCGTGGGGGCGGAGCGCCTCACACCACACAACCACGCTCGCCAGCGACACGAGCAGCACTGAGATGCGCTGGTTGTGCAGGTCCGCTGTTACCTCCTCGCCCATCTCCACGCAGCTCTGCCCAACATCGTACCTCTGTCAACAGCAGCCTTAGCAACCACAACACACTCCATGACGAACATCGTACCTCTGCCAACAGCAGCAATGCCACACTCAATGATGAACATCGTACCTCTGCCAACTGCAGCCATAACGAACTCGATGACGAACATCGTACCTCTGTCAACAGCAGCCTTAGCAACCAAAACACACTCCACGACGAACATCGTACCTCTGTCAACAGCAGCCTTAGCAACCACAACACACTCCATGCCCAACATCGTACCTCTGCCAACAGCGGCCTTAGCAACCACAACACACTTAGTGACGAACATCGTACCTCTGCCAACAGCAGCCTTAGCACACTCAATGACGAACATCGTACCTCTGTCAACAGCAGCCATACCACACTCCATGACGAACATCGTACCTCTGCCAACAGCAGCCATACCACACTCCATGACGAACATCGTATCTCTGCCAACAGCGGCCTTAGCAACCACGACACACTTAGTGACGAACATCGTACCTCTGCCAACAGCAGCCTTAGCACACTCCATGACTAACATCGTACCTCTGTCAACAGCAGCCATAACAAACTCGATGCCCAACATCGTACCTTTGCCAACAGCAGCCTTAGCACACTCAATGATGAACATCGTACCTCTGCCAACAGCAGCCATAGCACACTCAATGATGAACATCGTACCTCTGTCAACAGCAGCCTTAGCAACCACAACACACTCCATGACCAACATCGTACCTCTGTCAACAGCAGCCTTAGCACACTCCATGGCTAACATCGTACCTNAGGAGAGCTTCGGAGTGCTGGTTCAGTGAAGTCAAGCTCAAATAACGTAGAAACAGCTGCCACCGACAGCCAATCATCAGCAGGTAGCAGTTTCACTGCCTCATCCTCTTCATCTTCAGTAGCCGCTGATTCAGAATCATCAGTTGACGGATTTACTCAAGACTCATTCGCGTCAGTCAGCGGCGATGCACAGAGTTCAACAAGCAGCGTGGGTGGAGGTATCGCCGTTAGCTTGGATGGCGCAGGTTCTGCGGCTCTAGGAACGTCGTCTTTGAGTTCATCCGCCGTCAGCAGTTCTGGAGGAGTAATCGACATCGGAGCTCCGGTGTTGGGCAGCGATACGCTTGAAGTCGTTCAAGTGAACACTGTAGATGACGCGACTGACGCACAGCATTTCGGCTCGGCTGGCGTAGTGTCAGATCCTCTCACTGATTTCATAACGTCCATCGGCAGCGATGCGTCTGCGGCAAGTTCATCTGCCGGGGCCTCTCAGTCCATCGCTGAGAACATCGAGAGCTTGAGCCTTGGCAAGAGTTTCACTGAGGAGGAAAATTCGGAGTCCACTCAAGAAGGCTCCTCGGTATCCCAGTCGTCGTCAGGAGGCGAAGACTCGAGCTCTGCTGCGGGCCTTTCATCTTCGGACGTCCACAGCGGCAGTCCCGATGACTCCCAGGACGATTCCGTTAGCACGCAAGACGGTCCCGCTCTCGGCGCCGATGTCATCGTCAAGCATGTCCCCAAAAGAGTTTCAAAGTTTGGTTCCAATTAGATTAAAAATTTAACGCTTGAACTGACATTCCAACACTCTATAATGAAACGCTGGAATAACCCAGGAATAGGCTTCTTGTGCTCTACAACAATAATGTCGACTTCAACTTTTTGCATACATTTCAGTTTGCAGTAATTGTTGCTTTAGTCGGCTTGCGAAGCATATAGCGCGTCGCTTACCAGAATGTCATAGATATTTAAACATTATTACTCCCAACATGTTTCTTCCTGAAACGCTTCTACTGTGTCCAACAAGTAGCTTTTTTTTGGCTAGCCGCTGTCTCTTATACACATCTAGATGTGTATAAGAGACAGGGCGGCGTCCAGTCCACACACGGACTTGGTAGACGCGAGGACTGGACACCCGCAATCGGAGGACAACAGCAAGACAAGGAGCCGTCTCAGCCACGTGGCCGCCGACTCGCCTGTCCGCCACTTGCCGTCGTGGCGGATGTCGGTGGACACCGCGGACGGGGGAGTCTCTGGGTCAGGTCGTCTGTTTACGAGGGAATAGGGATTAAAAGATGACTTGCTTAATGACCTGTTCATACGTCAAAATACAGTACCTAAACATTTTAGAAATGACTTAATTAAAGACCTGTCAGAGTGCAGTATATACATCATCAACATGAGTCGGGAGGGTTTCGATGAAATATTCAATATGGATTGAGATACATACATTTTTAGTAGCTAATAAATGAATGTTTAGAAGCTATTAAAAACTCACTGTGAAGTTTGCAGAAGACACAGCCGACTTTTGAGCTGCCGGTGCAGCAGAGGCAGCACC
>NW_025937710.1:0-1021 GCF_000764305.2 Hyalella azteca | reverse complement strand
TCTGGGGGCAAATTTTATCTCGGTTATTTACGGACGGATCGATTCTAAATTTTGTACACGTATGTAAAACAGAATTCTAAGCCTTTTTTCGTGTGAATTTTTCAAAAAGAATGGAAGAAAACGTGAAATTATTAGAAAACGACCAAAAATGGGGTACTTTAGAAATCCTATCTCCTCCTTGGATTTTAAAGCTACAACATCTAGACACATATCATTTGATGCACAAGGACCATATCTACAAACGCTAGTAGGCGTTTTTTGAAATTCTCATTTTTGTGGGTGTAGGGGCATTTTTTTAAATTTTTCAGAAATTTTTCGATTTTACCCCATTGCCACCCCCCTTTTCGCAATATAAAATCCAAACTATAACGAAATTAGAAAAACGCTAACCAGCGTTTGTTTATAGATTTTTTTCCTTTCAAATCGAATGGTATATGTCTCATTGTAGTAGCTTTAAAACTCTAGGAGGAGATAGGTTTGCAGTGACAATGTGTTAACTTTTCAGTAGAGCCCGACAAAGTCCCGCGCGCCTCGAAATAGACATTCATGGGTGCACAAAATAGACATTTTGGTGCCTTTCATTTCACAAAATAGACATTTCTGTGTCTTTCTTCACAGAATAGACATCGGTACACAAAATAGACACACAAAATAGACATTCAAGGTTGCAAGACTAGGCGATACTGGAGCTCAATTTCTGTCAAGGATGGTGCGAGCGACGGCACGAGAACCATCCCGTACGACTGCAGGCGGGTAACTGAAGCACAGCGTGTTCAGACTAGCTATTTTAGTGTGCTACCGGTAGTTTCGGCCTATCTTAAATGTTAAAGAACACTACCACCCCTAACCCTTTTGGGATCTGTCGTTAACGCATAAATCAACGTACAGAGATGGTTTTGGTACCGTTAGATGCGTCAGAATGTAAGCGTTAAGATGAATATGAAAACAGAAAAAGTCAAAATTTTCGATTTTGACCCAGACGCTCCCCTTAATCATGCTTCCCCCCTTTCCCCCCAGCGCA